>NC_092157.1:4206837-4221837 GCF_045791955.1 Oncorhynchus clarkii lewisi
CTTATAGCAACAACACAGTGTTCTAGTCCTTATAGCAACAACACAGTGTTCTAGTCCTTATAGCAACAACACAGTGTTATAGTCCTTATAGCAACAACACAGTGGTATAGTCCTCACAGTGTCAACACAGTGTTATAGTCCTCACAGTGTCAACACAGTGTTCTAGTCCTCACAGTGTCAACACAGTGTTCTAGTCCTTATAGCAACAACACAGTGTTCTAGTCCTTATAGCAACAACACAGTGTTCTAGTCCTTATAGCAACAACACAGTGTTCTAGTCCTTATAGCAACAACACAGTGTTATAGTCCTCACAGTGTCAACACAGTGTTATAGTCCTCACAGTGTCAACACAGTGTTATAGTCCTCACAGTGTCAACACAGTGTTCTAGTCCTTATAGCAACAACACAGTGTTCTAGTCCTTATAGCAACAACACAGTGTTCTAGTCCTTATAGCAACAACACAGTGTTCTAGTCCTTATAGCAACAACAGTGTTATAGTCCTCACAGTAACATAACAACACAGTGTTATAGTCCTCACAGTGTCAACACAGTGTTATAGTCCTCACAGTGTCAACACAGTGTTATAGTCCTCACAGTGTCAACACAGTGTTATAGTCCTCACAGTGTCAACACAGTGTTATAGTCCTCACAGTGTCAACACAGTGTTATAGTCCTCACAGTGTCAACACAGTGTTCTAGTCCTTATAGCAACAACACAGTGTTCTAGTCCTTATAGCAACAACACAGTGTTCTAGTCCTTATAGCAACAACACAGTGTTCTAGTCCTTATAGCAACAAAAGTGTTATAGTCCTCACAGTAACATAACAACACAGTGTTATAGTCCTCACAGTGTTATAGTCCTCACAGTGTCAACACAGTGTTATAGTCCTCACAGTGTCAACACAGTGTTCTAGTCCTTATAGCAACAACACAGTGTTCTAGTCCTTATAGCAACAACACAGTGTTCTAGTCCTTATAGCAACAACACAGTGTTCTAGTCCTTTTAGCAACAACACAGTGTTATAGTCCTCACAGTAACATAACAACACAGTGTTATAGTCCACAGTGTCAACACAGTGTTATAGTCCTCACAGTGTCAACACAGTGTTATAGTCCTCAGTGTCAACACAGTGTTCTAGTCCTTATAGCAACAACACAGTGTTCTAGCCCTTATAGCAACAACACAGTGTTCTAGTCCTTATAGCAACAACACAGTGTTCTAGTCCTTATAGCAACAAAAGTGTTATAGTCCTCACAGTAACATAACAACACAGTGTTATAGTCCTCACAGTGTTATAGTCCTCACAGTGTCAACACAGTGTTATAGTCCTCACAGTGTCAACACAGTGTTCTAATCCTTATAGCAACAACACAGTGTTCTAGTCCTTATAGCAACAACACAGTGTTCTAGTCCTTATAGCAACAACACAGTGTTCTAGTCCTTTTAGCAACAACACAGTGTTATAGTCCTCACAGTAACATAACAACACAGTGTTATAGTCCACAGTGTCAACACAGTGTTATAGTCCTCACAGTGTCAACACAGTGTTATAGTCCTCAGTGTCAACACAGTGTTCTAGTCCTTATAGCAACAACACAGTGTTATAGTCCTCACAGTGTCAACACAGTGTTATAGTCCTCACAGTGTCAACACAGTGTTATAGTCCTCACAGTGTCAACACAGTGTTCTTGTCCTTATAGCAACAACACAGTGTTCTAGTCCTTATAGCAACAACACAGTGTTCTAGTCCTTTTAGCAACAACACAGTGTTATAGTCCTCACAGTAACATAACAACACAGTGTTATAGTCCTCACAGTGTCAACACAGTGTTATAGTCCTCACAGTGTCAACACAGTGTTATAGTCCTCACAGTGTCAACAAAGTGTTCTAGTCCTTATAGCAACAACACAGTGTTCTAGTCCTTATAGCAACAACACAGTGTTCTAGTCCTTATAGCAACAACACAGTGTTCTAGCAACAACACAGTGTTATAGTCCTTATAGCAACAACACAGTGTTCTAGTCCTTATAGCAACAACACAGTGTTCTAGTCCTCACAGTAACAACACAGTGTTATAGTCCTCACAGTAACAACACAGTGTTATAGTCCTCACAGTAACAACACAGTGTTATAGTCCTCACAGTGTCAACACAGTGTTATAGTCCACAGTGTCAACACAGTGTTATAGTCCTTATAGCAACAACACAGTGTTATAGTCATTATAGCAACAACACAGTGTTCTAGTCCTCATAAAGAGACACTGGTGACTCCCTGATTAAATAAAGGTCAGTAAAATGTAATTACTAAAACAGAGAAGAGATGGAGGTTCTGAACTGGGACATTTACAGATATCTCCATTGAACAGTGTTCTAGTCCTTATAGCAACAACACAGTGTTATAGTCCTCACAGTGTCAACACAGTGTTATAGTCCTCACAGTGTCAACACAGTGTTATAGTCCTCACAGTGTCAACACAGTGTTCTAGTCCTTATAGCAACAACACAGTGTTCTAGTCCTTATAGCAACAACACAGTGTTATAGTCATTATAGCAACAACACAGTGGTATAGTCCTCACAGTGTCAACACAGTGTTATAGTCCTCACAGTGTCAACACAGTGTTCTAGTCCTCACAGTGTCAACACAGTGTTCTAGTCCTTATAGCAACAACACAGTGTTCTAGTCCTTATAGCAACAACACAGTATTCTAGTCCTTATAGCAACAACACAGTGTTCTAGTCCTTATAGCAACAACACAGTGTTATAGTCCTCACAGTGTCAACACAGTGTTATAGTCCTCACAGTGTCAACACAGTGTTATAGTCCTCACAGTGTCAACACAGTGTTATAGTCCTCACAGTGTCAACACAGTGTTCTAGTCCTTATAGCAACAACACAGTGTTATAGTCCTCACAGTGTCAACACAGTGTTATAGTCCTCACAGTGTCAACACAGTGTTCTATTCCTTATAGCAACAACACAGTGTTCTAGTCCTTATAGCAACAACACAGTGTTCTAGTCCTTATAGCAACAACACAGTGTTCTAGTCCTTATAGCAACAAAAGTGTTATAGTCCTCACAGTAACATAACAACACAGTGTTATAGTCCTCACAGTGTTATAGTCCTCACAGTGTCAACACAGTGTTATAGTCCTCACAGTGTCAACACAGTGTTCTAGTCCTTATAGCAACAACACAGTGTTATAGTCCTTATAGCAACAACACAGTGTTCTAGTCCTTATAGCAACAACACAGTGTTCTAGTCCTTTTAGCAACAACACAGTGTTATAGTCCTCACAGTAACATAACAACACAGTGTTATAGTCCTCACAGTGTCAACACAGTGTTATAGTCCTCACAGTGTCAACACAGTGTTATAGTCCTCACAGTGTCAACACAGTGTTCTAGTCCTTATAGCAACAACACAGTGTTATAGTCCTCACAGTGTCAACACAGTGTTATAGTCCTCACAGTGTCAACACAGTGTTATAGTCCTCACAGTGTCAACACAGTGTTCTAGTCCTTATAGCAACAACACAGTGTTCTAGTCCTTATAGCAACAACACAGTGTTCTAGTCCTTATAGCAACAACACAGTGTTCTAGTCCTTATAGCAACAACACAGTGTTCTAGTCCTTATAGCAACAACACAGTGTTCTAGTCCTTATAGCAACAACACAGTGTTCTAGTCCTCACAGTAACAACACAGTGTTATAGTCCTCACAGTAACAACACAGTGTTATAGTCCTCACAGTAACATAACAACACAGTGTTATAGTCCTCACAGTGTCAACACAGTGTTATAGTCCTCACAGTGTCAACACAGTGTTATAGTCCTCACAGTGTCAACAAAGTGTTCTAGTCCTTATAGCAACAACACAGTGTTCTAGTCCTTATAGCAACAACACAGTGTTCTAGTCCTTATAGCAACAACACAGTGTTATAGTCCTTATAGCAACAACACAGTGTTCTAGTCCTCACAGTAACAACACAGTGTTATAGTCCTCACAGTAACAACACAGTGTTATAGTCCTCACAGTAACAACACAGTGTTATAGTCCTCACAGTAACAACACAGTGTTATAGTCCTCACAGTGTCAACACAGTGTTATAGTCCACAGTGTCAACACAGTGTTATAGTCCTTATAGCAACAACACAGTGTTATAGTCATTATAGCAACAACACAGTGTTCTAGTCATTATAGCAACAACACAGTGTTCTAGTCCTTATAGCAACAACACAGTGTTCTAGTCCTCACAGTAACAACACAGTGTCTAGTCCTTATAGCAACAACACAGTGTTTTAGTCCTTATAGCAACAACACAGTGTTCTAGTCCTTATAGCAACAACACAGTGTTCTAGTCCTTATAGCAACAACACAGTGTTATAGTCCTAATAGTAACAACACAGTGTTATAGTCCTCACAGTAACAACACAGTGTTCTAGTCCTCACAGTAACAACACAGTGTTCTAGTCCTTATATCAACAACACAGTGTTCTAGTTCTTATAGCAACAACACAGTGTTCTAGTCCTTATAGCAACAACACAGTGTTATAGTCCTAATAGTAACAACACAGTGTTATAGTCCTCACAGTAACAACACAGTGTTCTAGTCCTCACAGTAACAACACAGTGTTCTAGTCCTTATAGTAACAACACAGTGTTATAGTCCTCACAGTAACAACACAGTGTTCTAGTCCTTATAGCAACAAGACAGTGTTCTAGTCCTTATAGCAACAACACGTTGTTATAGTCATTATAGCAACAACACAGTGTTATAGTCCTCACAGTAACAACACAGTGCTATTGTCCTCACAGTAACACAGTGTTCTAGTCCTCATAGCAACAACACAGTGTTATAGTCCTCATAGCAACAACACAGTGTTATAGTCCTCATAGCAACAACACAGTATTCTAGTCCTCATTGAAACAACACAGTGTTATAGTCCTCATAGCAACAACACAGTGTTATATTCCTCATAGCAACAACACAGTGTTATCGTCCTCATTTTAACAACACGGTGTTATAGTCATTATAGTAACAACACAGTGTTATAGTCCTCACAGTAACAACACAGTGTTATAGTCCTCATAGTAACAACACAGTGTTATAGTCATTATAGTAACAACACAGTGTTATAGTCCTCACAGTAACAACACAGTGTTATAGTCATTATAGCAACAACACAGTGTTATAGTCCTTATAGCAACAACACAGTGTTCCAGTCCTCGTAGTATAGTTATAGTCATTATAGCAACAACACAGTGTTCTAGTACTCATAGTATAGTTATAGTCATTATAGCAACAACACAGTGTCTCAGCCTCCAGTATTTATGCTGCAGTAGTTTATGTGTCGGGGGGCTAGGGTCAGTTTGTTATATCTGGAGTACTTCTCCTGTCCTATTCGGTGTCCTGTGTGAAT
The DNA here is from genome assembly GCF_045791955.1 of Oncorhynchus clarkii lewisi. Classification (NCBI taxonomy): domain Eukaryota; kingdom Metazoa; phylum Chordata; class Actinopteri; order Salmoniformes; family Salmonidae; genus Oncorhynchus; species Oncorhynchus clarkii. The sequence goes on from NC_092157.1 coordinate 4,212,265, forward strand.
TTAAGTGTGCTCTCTCTAATTCTCTCTTTCTGTCTTTCTGTCTTTCTTTCTCTCCCTCTGAGGACCTGAGCCCTAGGACCATGCCTCAGGACTACCTGGCATGATGACTCCTTGCTGTCCCCAGTCCACCTGGCCGTGCTGCTGCTCCAGTTTCAACTGTTCTGCCTTATTATTATTGGACCATGCTGGTCGTTTATGAACATTTGAACATCTTGGCCATGTTCTGTTATAATCTCCACCCGGCACAGCCAGTAGAGGACTGGCCACCCCTCAGAGCCTGGTTCCTCTCTAGGTTTCTTCCTAGGTTTTGGCATTTCTAGGGAGTTTTTCCTAGCCACCGTGCTTCTACACCTGCATTGCTTGCTGTTTGGGGTTTTAGGCTGGGTTTCTGTACAGCACTTTGAGATATCAGCTGATGTACAAAGGGCTATATAAATACATTTGATTTGATTTGATTTCATTATAGTCATTACAGCAACAACACAGTGTTCTAGTCCTCATAGCAACAACACAGTGTTATCGTCCTCATAGCAACAACAGAGATTTGGCAGATAGAGCTAGAGACACCCGTTGTTACAGTAACACTACAATATAAGTCTTCAAATCAAAATCAATATAAATCTATCAATATCCGATTTAATTTCAGCAAAATAATCACATTTCTTTCACAACATTTGAGTGCACCTATTAAAGTTCATTCCTTTACTTATATATGTGTGTGTGTTGGGTATGTGTTGTGAAACTGTTAGATATGAATTGTTAGATACTACTGCACTGTTGGAGCTGGGAACACAAGCATTTAGTTAGATATTACTGCACTGTTGGAGCTAGAAACACAAGCATTTAGTTAGATATTACTGCACTGTTGGAGCTGGGAACACAAGCATTTAGTTAGATATTAATGCACTGTTGGAGCTAGGAACACAAGCATTTAGTTAGATATTAATGCACTGTTGGAGCTAGGAACACAAGCATTTAGTTAGATACTACTGCACTGTTGGAGCTAGAAACACAAGCATTTAGTTAGATATTACTGCACTGTTGGATCTAGGAACACAAGCATTTAGTTAGATATTACTGCACTGTTGGAGCTAGGAACACAAGCATTTAGTTAGATATTACTGCACTGTTGGAGCTAGGAACACAAGCATTTAGTTAGATACTACTGCACTGTTGGAGCTAGAAACACAAGCATTTAGTTAGACACTACTGCACTGTTGGAGCTAGAAACACAATCATTTAGTTAGACATTACTGCACTGTTGGAGCTAGGAACACAAGCATTTAGTTAGATATTACTGCACTGTTGGAGCTAGGAACACAAGCATTTAGTTAGATACTACTGCACTGTTGGAGCTAGGAACACAAGCATTTAGTTAGATATTACTGCACTGTTGGAGATAGAAACACAAGCATTTAGTTAGATATTACTGCACTGTTGGAGATAGAAACACAAGCATTTAGTTAGATATTACTGCACTGTTGGAGCTGGGAACACAAGCATTTAGTTAGATTTTACTGCACTGTTGGAGATAGAAACACAAGCATTTAGTTAGATGCTACTGCACTGTTTGAGCTAGGAACACAAGCATTTAGTTAGATATTACTGTACTGTTGGAGCTAGAAACACAAGCATTTAGTTAGATATTACTGCACTGTTGGAGCTAGGAACACAAGCATTTAGTTAGATACTACTGCACTGTTGGAGCTAGGAACACAAGCATTTAGTTAGATATTACTGCACTGTTGGAGATAGAAACACAAGCATTTAGTTAGATATTACTGCACTGTTGGAGATAGAAACACAAGCATTTAGTTAGATATTACTGCACTGTTGGAGCTGGGAACACAAGCATTTAGTTAGATATTACTGCACTGTTGGAGCTAGGAACACAAGCATTTAGTTAGATATTACTGCACTGTTGGAGCTAGGAACACAAGCATTTAGTTAGATATTACTGCACTGTTGGAGCTAGGAACACAAGCATTTAGTTAGATATTACTGCACTGTTGGAGCTAGAAACACAAGCATTTAGTTAGATATTACTGCACTGTTGGAGCTGGGAACACAAGCATTTAGTTAGATATTACTGCACTGTTGGAGCTAGGAACACAAGCATTTAGTTAGATATTACTGCACTGTTGGAGCTAGGAACACAAGCATTTAGTTAGATATTACTGCACTGTTGGAGCTAGGAACACAAGCATTTAGTTAGATATTACTGCACTGTTGGAGCTAGGAACACAAGCATTTAGTTAGATATTAATGCACTGTTGGAGCTAGAAACACAAGCATTTAGTTAGATATTACTGCACTGTTGGAGCTAGGAACACAAGCATTTAGTTAGATATTACTGCACTGTTGGAGATAGAAACACAAGCATTTAGTTAGATATTACTGCACTGTTGGAGCTAGGAACACAAGCATTTAGTTAGATATTACTGCACTGTTGAAGCTGGGAACACAAGCATTTAGTTGGATATTACTGCACTGTTGGAGCTAGGAACACAAGCATTTAGTTAGATACTACTGCACTGTTGGAGCTAGAAACACAAGCATTTAGTTAGATATTACTGCACTGTTGGAGCTAGAAACACAAGCATTTAGTTAGATATTACTGCACTGTTGGAGCTAGAAACACAAGCATTTAGTTAGATACTACTGCACTGTTGGAGCTAGGAACACAAGCATTTAGTTAGATACTACTGTACTGTTGGAGCTAGAAACACAAGCATTTAGTTAGATATTACTGCACTGTTGGAGCTAGTAACACAATCATTTAGTTACAACGACAATATCATCTGCTCAACACTCATTGTGTGCATTGCATTGCACTCCAGTCTCAAAATCAAAACCGCTCTATTGTGTCCGTGAGAAATCCACTAATGTTACAGATGGCCTAGTGGTTGGAGGAGCCAGGTGGCCTAGTGGTTAGAGGAGGCAGGTAGTCTAGTGGTTAGAGGAGGCAGGTGGACTAGTGGTTAGAGGAGGCAGGTAGTCTAGTGGTTAGAAGAGGCAGGTGGCCTAGTGGTTAGAGGAGGCAGGTGGCCTAGTAGTTAGAGGAGGCAGGTGGCCTAGTGGTTAGAGGAGGCAGGTAGCCTTGTGGTTAGAGGAGGCAGGTGGCCTAGTGGTTAGATGAGGCAGGTGGCCTAGTGGTTAGAGGAGGCAGGTGGCCTAGTGGTTAGAGGAGGCAGGTAGCCTAGTGGTTAGAGGAGGCAGGTGGCCTAGTGGTTAGAGGAGGCAGGTGGCCTAGTGGTTAGAGGAGGCAGGTGGCCTAGTGGTTAGAGGAGGCAGGTGGTCTAGTGGTTAGAGGAGGCAGGTAGCCTAGTGGTTAGAGGAGGCAGGTGGCCTCGTGGTTAGAGGAGGCAGGTGGCCTAGTAGTTAGAGGAGGCAGGTGGCCTAGTGGTTAGAGGAGGCAGGTAGCCTCGTGGTTAGAGGAGGCAGGTGGCCTAGTTGTTAGATGAGGCAGGTGGCCTAGTGGTTAGAGGAGGCAGGTAGCCTCGTGGTTAGAGGAGGCAGGTGGCCTAGTTGTTAGATGAGGCAGGTAGCCTAGTGGTTAGAGGAGGAAGGTAGCCTAGTGGTTAGAGGAGGAAGGTAGCCTAGTGGTTAGAGGAAGAAGGTAGCCTAGTGGTTAGAAGAGGCAGGTGGCCTAGTGGTTAGAGGAGGCAGGTGGTCTAGTGGTTAGAGGAGGCAGGTGGCCTAGTGGTTAGAGTAGACAGGTAGCCTTGTGGTTAGAGGAGGGTGGCAGGTAGCCTAGTGGTTGGAGGAGGCAGGTGGCCTAGTGGTTAGATGAGGCAGGTAGTCTAGTGGTTAGAGGAGGCAGGTAGCCTAGTGGTTAGATGAGGCAGGTGGCCTAGTAGTTAGAGGAGGCAGGTGGCCTAGTGGTTAGAGGAGGCAGGTGGCCTAGTGGTTAGAGGAGGCAGGTAGCCTCGTGGTTAGAGGAGGCAGGTGGCCTAGTTGTTAGATGAGGCAGGTAGCCTAGTGGTTAGAGTATAGAGGAGGCAGGTAGCCTAGTGGTTAGAGGAGGAAGGTAGTCTAGTGGTTAGAGGAGGCAGGTAGCCTAGTGGTTAGAGGAGACAGGTAGTCTAGTGGTTAGAGGAGGAAGGTAGTCTAGTGGTTAGAGGAGGCAGGTAGCCTAGTGGTTAGAGGAGGCAGGTAGCCTAGTGGTTAGAGGAGGCAGGTAGTCTAGTGGTTAGAGGAGGAAGGTAGTCTAGTGGTTAGAGGAGGCAGGTAGCCTAGTGGTTAGAGGAGGCAGGTAGCCTAGTGTTTAGAGTGTTGGACTAATAACCAGCAGGTAGCCTAGTGGTTAGAGTGTAGGGCGGCAGGTAGCCTAGTGGTTAGAGCTTTGGACCAGTAACCGAAAGGTTGCTTGATTGAATCCCCGAGCTGACAAGGTAAAAATCTGTCTTTCTGCCCCTGAACAAGGCAATTAACCCACTGTTCCCCGGCAGGCCGTCATTGTAAATAAGAATTTGTTCATAAATGACTTGCCTAGTTAAATAAAGGCTAAATAACAACAGCAAATGTTGATTTACCTATGTGATGGGACCTAAGGCTACAGTGACCAATCATGACGGAGGATCTGTTTTAAACTACCTCTCCACAGGAACATGTGATGCCAGTTGGCCCCGTATTCATGAAGCGTCTCAGACTACAGTAGGAGAGCTGATCTAGGATCAGTTATGTATTTTCCATCTCAATAAATAAGATCACATGGCCATTGGGGGGAGGGGGGGGAATCTGATCCTAGATCAGCAGTCATTATCTCCCTGCCAAAACCAACATCAATCGTTATCACTGTCTTGTGTCTTCTCAAGGTCCCTGGACGCTAGTACGGATAAACATGAGCGGACTATATGAACCTTCACAGATAACGCCTGAGGGAACTATATGAACCTTCACAGATAACGCCTGAGCGGACTATATGAACCTTCACAGATAACACCTTAGCGGACTATATGAACCTTCACAGATAACACCTGAGGGAACTATATGAACCTTCACAGATAACACCTTAGCGGACTATATGAACCTTCACAGATAACACCTTAGCGGACTATATGAACCTTCACAGATAACACCTTAGCGGACTATATGAACCTTCACAGATAACACCTTAGCGGACTATATGAACCTTCACAGATAACACCTTAGCGGACTATATGAACCTTCACAGATAACACCTGAGCGGACTATATGAACCTTCACAGATAACACCTTAGCGGACTATATGAACCTTCACAGATAACGCCTGAGGGAACTATATGAACCTTCACAGATAACACCTTAGCGGACTATATGAACCTTCACAGATAACATCTGAGGGAACTATATGAACCTTCACAGATAACACCTTAGCGGACTATATGAACCTTCACAGATAACACCTTAGCGGACTATATGAACCTTCACAGATAACACCTGAGCGGACTATATGAACCTTCACAGATAACACCTTAGCGGACTATATGAACCTTCACAGATAACGCCTGAGGGAACTATATGAACCTTCACAGATAACACCTTAGCGGACTATATGAACCTTCACAGATAACACCTTAGCGGACTATATGAACCTTCACAGATAACACCTGAGCGGACTATGTGAACCTTCACAGATAACGCCTGAGCGGACTATATGAACCTTCACAGATAACACCTTAGCAGACTATATGCAGCCATATTACAGATGCAGCTAAAAAGTTAATTTTGACCCACTCCACTAAGAACATGTTTGTTATATTCGACCATAACATATTACATACATCTCTGCAGTTGAGCTCGTGTTCATTAGACATTATCAAATCGTTTACATCTATGCGAATATCTGTAATCCAAGTTTCCCTTTTCTGTGCAGGAAATTAGACGGTATTCACGGTAAGAAGGCTGGCGGGTGTGTGAGGGAGAGACTGTAAAATGTTGCGAAAGACGCAAATGTTTCTAATTGCGTTCGTCACTCCCCTGAGTGATCACGGACTTTAAACGCAACACCTGGACACCTGGTAGCCTTTAATAACTGAGATTATTAATGGAGATTAATAACTATATATTACAAAACCTAAACATAGCCTGAAGGTAAAGCTAGGCATTTCTTTATTGATTAAATAGACTTCCGTTAAATTGCCTGGTTTAATAAGGTGTGTGAGTTGTGGATTTAAATAGGCTGAACTACGTTGTATTTATTACATCATATTTCAGTAATGTTTATGATCGTATTGATTGCAGCCGCCAGCCTGCCCCCCCCCCCCCCCCCCCCCCCAATAAACTGTTGCACAACTCTTTCGTTGCACCATTGAGCCTAATTTTAACTAATTTAATTGTTTATATTTTTCATTTTTCGTATCACTAAATATATTCCACCTCGCACACCCACCAACATGCAAAATGTGATACTGTTTAAATTAGCCAGAAAACACAGCAACAAGACTGCTTGGGCGATAAGGAAAGGGTTTTTACCCTATTTAGAAAATGCACGAGTCTTACCTTGCCGAAATAAACCACCTTTTGCATGCAAACTCTTGCTCCGACGTGGAAAGGAGATAAATAATTGATCCGGGATCCCCTTCAGTCAATCCGCAAAGAATCCGAGCTCTGCGCTTTGAACGCGACTCTGAGTCAATAGACATGTCTCCAACATTTTGATCAACTCAAACGAGAAAAAAAAACATTTAGGCTACCCTCTTGATGAAAAATCCTCAGCAGAAATGAAGGAAGGCAGTTTTGTAGAGGGTGATAGAGACTCCCGGTGTGAGTATTCGATATATACCTCCATCGATGGGGGGGTATGAGTGCTGTGAGGGTACACCAGGCTACTGTGTGTGTGTGTGTGTTTATCTGCAGACGTCGAGTTGCGCGTAAAGTCAACGGGAGCGAACGGGAAAACGTACTGTGAGGCGAACTGCGGAGAGGAGAGGAGCAAGAGCGGAGCCGTCCCACAGACAGCCATTCAGTCACAGTACAGTATATACATATGATATGAGTAATGTAGGGTATATAAACATATAAAAGTGGCATTGTTTGAAGTGACTAGTGATACATGTATTACATAAAGATGGCAAGATGCAGGAGATGTTATAGAGTACAGTATATATATATATGAGATGAGTAATGTAGGATATGTAAACATTATATAAAGTGGCATTGTTTTTATTTTATTTATTTTAGCAGCCACTCAATGTTAGTGGTGGCTGTTTAACAGTCTGATGGCCTTGAGATAGAAGCTGTTTTTCAGTCTCCCGGTCCCAGCTTTGATGCACCTGTACTGACCTCGCCTTATGGATGATAGCAGGGTGAACAGGCAGTGGCTTGGGTGGTTGTTGTCCTTGATGATCTTTATGGCCCTCCTGTGACATCGGGTGGTGTAGGTGTCCTGGAGGGCAGGTAGTTTGCCCCCGGTGATGCGTTGTGCAGACCTCACTACCCTCTGGAGAGCCTTACGGTTGTGGGCGGCACAGTTGCCGTATCAGGCGGTGATACAGCCCGACAGGATGCTCTTGATTGTGCATCTGTAGAAGTTTGTGAGTGCTTTTGGTGACAAGCCGAATTTCAGCAGCCTCCTGAGGTTGAAGAGGCGCTGCTGCGCCTTCTTCACGATGCTGTCTGTGTGGGTGGACCAATTCAGTTTGTCCGTGATGTGTACGCCGAGAAACTTAAAACTTTCTACCCTCTCCTCTACTGTCCCGTCGATGTGGATAGGGGGGTGCTCCCTCTGCTGTTTCCTGAAGTCCACGATCATCTCCTTTGTTTTGTTGACGTTTCGTGTGAGGTTATTTTCCTGACACCACACTCCGAGTGCCCTCACCTCCTCCCTGTAGGCCTTCTCGTCGTTGTTGATAATCCAGCCTACCACTGTAGTGTCGTCTGCAAACTTGATGATTGAGTTGGTGTCGTGCATGGCCACGCAGTCGTGGGTGAACAGGGGGTACAGGAGAGGGCTCAGAACGCACCCGTGTGGGGCCCCAGTGTGGAGGATCAGCGGGATGGAGATGTTGTTACCTACCCTCACCACCTGGGGGCAACCCGCCAGGAAGTCCAGTACCCAGTTGCACAGGGCGGGGTCGAGACCCAGGGTCTTGATGACGAGTTTATTCCTCTTGTCCAGATGGGTTAGGGCAGTGTGCAGTGTGGTTGCGATTGCATAATCGGTGGACCTATTGGGGAGGTAAGAAAATTGGAGTGGGTCTAGTGTGTCAGGTAGGGTGGAGGTGATATGGTCCTTGACTAGTCTCTCAAAGCACTTCATGATGACGGAAGTGAGTGCTACGGGTAGTCGTTTAGCTCAGTTACCTTAGTTTTCTTGGGAACAGGAACAATGGTGGCCCTCTTGAAGCATGTGGGAACAACAGACTGGGATAGGGATTGTTTGAAGATGTCCGTAAACACACCAGCCAGCTGGGTCTGCGCATGCTCTGAGGACGCGGCTGGGGATGACGTCTGGGCCTGCAGCCTTGCGAGGGTTAACACATTTAAATGTTTTACTCATGTCGACTGCAGTGAAGGAGAGTCCGCAGGTTTTGGTAGCGGGCCATGTCAGTGGCACTGTATTGTCCTCAAAGCGAGCAAAGAAGTGTTTTAGTCTGTCTGGGAGCAAGACATCCTGGTCCGTCACGGGCCTGGTTTTCTTTTTGTAATCCGTGATTGACTGTAGACCCTGCCACATACCTCTTGTGTCTGAGCCGTTGAATTGCGACTCTACTTTGTCTCTATACTGACGCTTAGCTTGTTTGATTGCCTTGCGGAGGGAATAGCTACACTGTTTGTATTTGGTCATGTTTCCGGTCACCTTGCCCTGGTTGAAAGCAGTGGTTCACGCTTTCAGTTTTGTGCGAATGCTGCCATCAATCCACAGTTTCTGGTCTGGGAATGTTTTAATAGTTGCTGTGGATACGACATCGCCAATGCACTTTCTAATGAATACGCTCACCAAATCAGCGTATTCATCAATGTTGTTGTTTGACGCATTGCGGAACATATCCCAGTCCACGTGATCGAAGCAATCTTGAAGCGTGGAATCAGATTGGTCGGACCAGCGTTGAACAGACCTGAGAGCGAGAGCTTCCTGTTTTAGTTTCTGTCTATAGGCTGGAAGCAACAAAATGGAGTCGTGGTCTGCTTTTCCAAAAGGAGGGCTGGGGAGGGCCTTATATGCGTCGCGGAAGTTAGAATAACAATGATCCAGGGTTTTACCAGCCCTGGTAGCACAATCGATATGCTGATAGAATTTAGGGAGTCTTGTTTTCAGATTAGCCTTGTTAAAATCCCCAGCTACAATGAATGCAGCCTCAGGATATGTGGTTTCCAGTTTACAAAGAGTTAAATAAAGTTTGTTCAGGGACATCGATGTGTCTGCTTGGGGGGGAATATATGTGGCTGTGATTATAATCAAAGAGAACTCTCTTTGTCGATAATGCGGTCAACATTTTATTGTGAGGAATTCTATGTCAGGTGAACAGAAGGACTTGAGTTCCTGTGTGTTGTTATGACCACACCACGTCCCGTTAATCATAAGGAATACCCCCCCGCCCCTCTTCTTACCAGAAAGATGGTTGTTTCTGTCGGTGCGATGCGCAAAGA
>NC_092157.1:4224337-4311837 GCF_045791955.1 Oncorhynchus clarkii lewisi
CCGGTCTCTATAGCCAGACTGTCCTCTCTGGGCAGCCAGGTTTGTCTGTGACGACCAGTCTCTATATCCAGACTGTGCTCACTGAGTCTGTACCTAGTCAATGTTTTCCTCAGTTTTCTATCAGTCACAGTGGTCAGATAGTCTGCCACAAAGTACTGTCTGTTTAGATCCAAATAGCATTGAAGTTTTCTTTGATTTTTTTGTGGTGTCTTTCCAATAGGTGATATATTTTTATTTTTGTTTTGGGATGATTTGGTTCGGCCAGATTTTCTGAGTGCTGTCCTGAGGCTCTATGGGGTTTGTTTGAGTTGGTGAACTGAGCCTCAGAACCAGCTGGCTGAGGGGACTCTTCTCTTGTTTCATCTCTTGACATTGTAGAGCTGTGTGATGGAATGTTTTGGGGTCACTTGTTTTTAGATGGTTTATAGCCCAGGTCTGACAGAACCTGTGGTTAACGGTCAGAGCCCAGGTCTGACAGAACCTGTGGTTAACGGTCAGAGCCCATGTCTGACAGAACCTGTGGTTAACGGTCAGAGCCCATGTCTGACAGAACCTGTGGTTAACGGTCAGAGCCCATGTCTGACAGAACCTGTGGTTAACGGTCAGAGCCCAGGTCTGACAGAACCTGTGGTTAACGGTCAGAGCCCAGGTCTGACAGAACCTGTGGTTAACGGTCAGAGCCCAGGTCTGACAGAACCTGTGGTTAACGGTCAGAGCCCAGGTCTGACAGAACCTGTGGTTAACGGTCAGAGTCCAGGTCTGACAGAACCTGTGAAGACGATCTAGGTGCTGCTGTGACCCCTCTTTAGTGGGAGACAGCAGCACCAGGTCATCTGCGTACAGCAGACACTTGATTTCAGTGTTGTGTAGGGTGATACCAGGTGCTGCCGATTCTTCTAATGTTTTTGCCAATTCATTAATGTAGATGTTAAATAGTGTTGGACTTATTGGGCAGCCCTGTTTCACTCCCCGTCCCTGAGAGAAGAAGTCTGTTTGCTTGTTGTTAATTCATTAATGTAGATGTTAAATAGTGTTGGACTTATTGGGCAGCCCTGTTTCACTCCCCGTCCCTGAGAGAAGAAGTCTGTTTGCTTGTTGTTAATTCATTAATGTAGATGTTAAATAGTGTTGGACTTATTGGGCAGCCCTCTGTCACTCCCCGTCCCTGAGAGAAGAAGTATGTTTGTTGTTGTTAATTCATTAATGTAGATGTTAAATAGTGTTGGACTTATTGGACAGCCCTGTTTCACTCCCCGTCCCTGAGAGAAGAAGTCTGTTTGCTTGTTGTTAATTCATTAATGTAGATGTTAAATAGTGTTGGACTTATTGGGCAGCCCTGTTTCATTCCCCGTCCCTGAGAGAAGAAGTCTGTTTGCTTGTTGCCAATTTTAACCCCACATTTGTTTTTAATGTACATTGATTTAATAAAATCCCATGTTTTCCCTCCAAAACCACTTTCTATTAGTTTATAAAAAGACCTTCGTGCCAAAATCAATCAAATGTTTTCTTGAAATCTACAAAACACGAGTAGATTTTGCCTTTATTTTTGTTTACTTGTTTATCAATTAGAGTGTGGGGGGTGTAAATATGGTGTTATGCACGTGAGTGAGGACCCAAAAGCGGTTTAACAAAAACAGAGTCCTTTAATGTCAAAACACAGGGAAGACATAGATCCTCTTCAGATGTATATAATGGCAAAATAGACAACCCGCAGAGAGGGCGACAAATGAATCAAAAAGTCCTTCTGATATATACAGAAGAGTCCCCCTTCTTAGCAGCAGAGGAGAATAGCTGGGTTAGAGTCCCCTTCTTAGCAGCAGAGGAGAATAGCTGGGTTAGCGGCGACAGACTGCTGGTCTCTCTGGGTAGGCGCGGGTCGTAGAGGACAGAGGTACCTGATCACACGTAGCATCAGATGAACAGGCAGATTCCGACAGGACGGGACAAGGGTGAAGCAAACGAGACGATAGTTTGGTTCTGGCATGAGAAACTCAAACGAGAATCTGACAAAGACAGAAGCAGGAACAGAGAGAGAAATAGAGACCTAATCAGAGGGAAAAAAGGAACAGGTGGGAAAAGGGTGAACGAGGTAGTTAGAGAAGATGAGGAACAGCTGGGGGAAGGAGAGGAAGAGAAGGTAACCTAATACGACCAGCAGAGGGAAACGGAGTGAAGAGAAAGAACAGGAACAAGACATAATATGACAATACATGACAGTACCCCCCCACTCACCGAGCGCCTCCTGGCGCACTCGAGGAGGAAACCTGGCGGCAACGGAGGAAATCATCGATCAGCGAACGGTCCAGCACGTCCCGAGATGGAACCCAACTCCTTTCCTCAGGACCGTACCCCTCCCAATCCACTAGGTACTGATGACCACGGCCCCGAGGACGCATGTCCAAAATCTTACGGACCCTGTAGATAGGTGCGCCCTCGACAAGGATGGGGGTTGGGGGAGGACGAGCGGGGGCGCGAAGAACGGGCTTAACACAGGAGACATGGAAGACCGGGTGGACGCGACGAAGATATCGCGGAAGAAGAAGTCGCACTGCGACAGGATTAATGATCTGAGAAATACGGAACGGACCAATGAACCGCGGGGTCAACTTGCGAGAAGCTGTCTTAAGGGGAAGGTTCTGAGTGGAGAGCCAAACTCTCTGACCGCGACAATATCTAGGACTCTTAGTTCTACGCTTATTAGCGGCTCTCACAGTCTGCGCCCTATAACGGCAAAGTGCAGACCTGACCCTCTTCCAGGTGCGCTCGCAACGTTGGACAAAAGCCTGAGCGGAGGGGACGCTGGACTCGGCGAACTGAGACGAGAACAGCGGAGGCTGGTACCCGAGGCTACTCTGAAAAGGAGATAGCCCGGTCGCAGACGAAGGAAGCGAGTTGTGGGCGTATTCTGCCCAGGGGAGCTGAAACAAAGATGTTCAGCATGTCTCTCAGGACGTCATTGACTAATGCCTGAAAGACAGCTGGAGCGTTAGCGAGGCCGAAAGGAAGAACCCGGTATTCAAAGTGCCCTAACGGAGTGTTAAACGCCGTTTTCCACTCGTCCCCCTCCCTGATGCGCACGAGATGGTAAGCGTTACGAAGGTCCAACTTAGTGAAAAACCTGGCTCCCTGCAGGATCTCGAAGGCTGAAGACATAAGAGGGAGCGGATAACGATTCTTCACTGTTATGTCATTCAGCCCTCGATAATCTATGCAGGGGCGCAGGGACCCGTCCTTCTTCTTAACAAAAAAAAACCCCCCTCCGGCGGGAGAGGAGGAGGGGACTATGGTACCGGCGTCAAGAGCTACAGACAAATAATCTTCGAGAGCCTTACGTTCGGGAGCCGACAGAGAGTATAGTCTACCCCGGGGGGGAGTGGTTCCCGGAAGGAGATCAATACTACAATCATACGACCGGTGCGGAGGAAGAGAGGTGGCCCTGGACCGACTGAACACCGTGCGCAGATCGTGATATTCCTCCGGCACCCCCGTCAAATCACCAGGCTCCTCCTGTGAAGAAGAGACAGAGGAAACAGGAGGGATAGCAGACATTAAACATTTCACATGACAAGAGACGTTCCAGGAGAGGATAGAATTACTAGACCAATTAATAGAAGGATTATGACAAACTAGCCAGGGATGGCCCAAAACAACAGGTGTAAAAGGTGAACGAAAAATTAAAAAATAAAGAGTTTCGCTATGATTACCAGAGACAGTGAGGGTTAAAGGTAGCGTCTCACGCTGAATCCTGGGGAGAGAAATACCATCCAAAGCGAACAAGGCCGTGGGCTCCCTTAACTGTCTGAGAGGAATGTCATGTTCCCGAGCCCAGGTCTCGTCCATAAAACAGCCCTCCGCCCCAGAGTCTATCAAGGCACTGCAGGAAGCTGACGAACCGGTCCAGCGTAGATGGACCGACAAGGTAGTGCAGGATCTTGAAGGAGAGACCAGAGTAGGAGCGCTCACCAGTAGCCCTCCGCTTACTGATGAGCTCTGGCTTTTACTGGACATGAAGTGACAAAATGACCAGCGGAACCGCAATATAGACAGAGGCGGTTGGTGATTCTCCGTTCCCTCTCCTTAGTCGAGATGCGGATACCCCCCAGCTGCATAGGCTCAGCACCCGAGCCGGCGGAGGAAGATGGTAGTGATGCGGAGAGGGGGGCAACGGAGAACGCGAGCTCCTTTCCACGAGCTCGGTGACGAAGATCAACCCGTCGCTCTATGCGAATAGCGAGTTCAATCAAGGAATCCACGCTGGAAGGAACCTCCCGGGAGAGAATCTCATCCTTTACCTCCGCGCGGAGACCCTCCAGAAAACGAGCGAGCAAAGCCGGCTCGTTCCAGTCACTGGAGGCAGCAAGAGTGCGAAACTAAATAGAGTAATCTGTTATGGATCGATTACCTTGACATAGGGAAGACAGGACCCTGGAAGCTTCCTCCCCACAAACAGAACGATCAAAAACCCGTATCATCTCCTCCTTAAAGTCCTGATACTGGTTAGTACACTCAGCCCTCGCCTCCCAGATTGCCGTGCCCCACTCACGAGCCCGTCCAGTAAGGAGAGATATGACGTAGGCGATACGAGCTGTGCTCCTGGAGTAAGTGTTGGGCTGGAGAGAAAACACAATATCACACTGGGTGAGGAACGAGCGGCATTCAGTGGGCTCCCCAGAGTAACACGGCGGGTTATTGATTCTGGGCTCCGGAGATTCGAAAGCCCTGGAAGTGGCCGGTGGATCGAGGCGGAGATGGTGAATCTGTTCTGTGAGGTCGGAGACTTGGGCGGCCAGGGTCTCAACGGCATGTCGAGCAGCAGACAATTCCTGCTCGTTTCTGCCTAGCATCGCTCCCTGGATCTCGACAGCTGAGTGGAGAGGATCCGAAGTCGCTGGGTCCATTCTTGGTCAGATTCTTCTGTTATGCACGTGAGTGAGGACCCAAAAGCGGTTTAACAAAAACAGAGTCCTTTAATGTCAAAACACAGGGAAGACATAGATCCTCTTCAGATGTATATAATGGCAAAATAGACAACCCGCAGAGAGGGCGACAAATGAATCAAAAAGTCCTTCTGATATATACAGAAGAGTCCCCCTTCTTAGCAGCAGAGGAAAATAGCTGGGTTAGAGTCCCCTTCTCAGCAGCAGAGGAGAATAGCTGGGTTAGCGGCGACAGACTGCTGGTCTCTCTGGGTAGGCGCGGGTCGTAGAGGACAGAGGTACCTGATCACACGTAGCATCAGATGAACAGGCAGATTCCGACAGGACGGGACAAGGGTGAAGCAAACGAGACGATAGTTTGGTTCTGGCATGAGAAACTCAAACGAGAATCTGACAAAGACAGAAGCAGGAACAGAGAGAGAAATAGAGACCTAATCAGAGGGAAAAAAGGAACAGGTGGGAAAAGGGTGAACGAGGTAGTTAGAGAAGATGAGGAGCAGCTGGGGGAAGGAGAGGAAGAGAAGGTAACCTAATACGACCAGCAGAGGGAGACGGAGTGAAGAGAAAGAACAGGAACAAGACATAATATGACAATACATGACATATGGTGTGTTGTAAGATCATTTTTTAGAATTCCAATCTGGCTTCTGCTCAGGACGTTGTGTTCGTCAAGGAAATTATGTCGTCTGCTATTTATAATACTGCAGAGAATTTTACCCAAGTTGCTGTTAACGCAAATTCCTCTGTAATTATTTGGGTCAAATTTGTCTATATTTTTATAGATTGGTGTGATCAATCCCTGGTTCCAAATATCGGGGAAAATACCTGCAATGAGGATAATTTTGAAGAGTTTGAGCCAATTTGAATTTGTGGTCTGTATATTTGATCATTTTCATTTAAAATACCATCAGCACCACAGGCCTTTTGGGGTTGGAGAGTGCATAGTTTTTCCAATAATTATTCTTCTGTAATTGGGGTATCAACAGGATTCCGATAGTCTTTGACTGCTGATTCAAGGATTTGTCATGTTTCTTGTATATCTTTTTGTTCTGGGTTCTTTGTTATCTTGCTGTAGAGGTTTGCAAAGTGATTTCTCCACATATCCCCATTTTGGAGCATTCCCCCTGAGTCTTTGCCCTGTCCTGAGTCTCTGCCCTGTCCCGAGTCTCTGCCCTGTCCTGAGTCTCTGCCCTGTCCTGAGTCTCTGTCCTGAGTCTCTGCCCTGTCCTGAGTCTCTGGCCTGTCCTTAGTCTCTGCCCTGTCCTTAGTCTCTGCCCTGTCCGGAGTCTCTGCCCTGTCCTGAGTCTCTGCCCTGTCCTGAGTCTCTGCCCTGTTAGATTCCTTTTAATTTAGTGGATGGTAGGATTATCTCCCTATAACCTAGTGGACAGCCAGTGGAAACATCACCTCTGCACCATGTTTCCTGTACTACTACAATATCAACATCATCAATTTCTTTCAGGAAGTCTGGGTTTCTGCTCTTTAGTCCAAAAGCAGAGGACTTCAACCCTTGTAAATTCCAACGTAAAAAGATTTCATATCTTTTTTTCTTTCTTTACCTTCAAAATGAGACAAACAATCCAACAAGAACTATTAAAATAGGATTTTTCAATTGAAGTAAACTTATTATGCAAATGAGATTTGTTTATCATTTAAGATATAATTTGTGTCATGCCACTTGGGTGGGTGTAGTGTGAGGATGGTGGAGTTCTTGTGCTCATCTTACCATGCATGACCCTCGGCCTATCACATGTGAGCATGGTAGACTCAGCATTTTAATGTCACTCTTTTGGTTGGTGGGTGCTGGGCCAGTTGCTCCTCTCACAGCCTGTGCGTAGCTCTGCCTGCTGGGCTGTGGCTCCTCCAAGTGTGGGTCTGCGGTGGGGGGCAGGGGGGTGGGAGGCCTCGTCTGGGTGGCTCTGAAGCTGGGCTGGGGTGGTCTGTGCTGCGCTGGCTGTGGTGGGCATTGAGGTTGGTGGTGCTGTGGTCTGTCTCCCTGTACAGGTGATCTCTCTCTGGTGGTGCTGTGGACTGGTGGTGGTGCTGTGGACTGTCTCCCTGTACAGGTGATCTCTCTCTCTCTCTGTCTCTCTGTCTCTCTCTCTCTCTCTCTCTCTCTCTCTCTCTCTCTCTCTCTCTCTCTCTCCCTCCCTCCCTCTCTTTCATCTGTCTGTCACAGCTGTTCATTACACAAAGGATATTCCCCAAATAGCTTATACTGTGTCACTTTAACATTTCACGGCCAGCAGTTTCCTATCTGAAACCCGATTGTGTGTAATTGATTTACTTGTCATGTTCTTTCCTTCCAATGACAAGAGATCAATAGCTCTGCATCAACCTATGGCAAGGCTCCGGTCAATGCATAGATCTCTCTCTTACCCCTAAAGTGTGGCTTATTCACAGACAAATAACATGACAACAGAGAGAGAGAGGGGGGTCGGTGGGGAGAGCGAGAGAGAAGGGAGAGAGAGAGAGAACAGAGAGAGAGCGAGAGAGAGAGAGGGAGGCAGAGAGATAAAGAGGCAGAGAGAGGGAGAGAGCGAGGGGAGGGAGAGAGCGAGAGAGAGAGAGAAAGAGAAGGGGGAGAGAGAGACTGGGGGAGAGAGAGAGAGATAGATAGTGAGGGAGGCAGAGAGAGAGAGAGAGAGAGAGAAATGGGGGGGGAGAGAGAGAGAGGGAGGCAGAGAGAGAGAGAGAGAGAGAGAGAGAGAGAGAGAGAGAGGCCCTGTGTACCCGAGCTACAGACCATAAACACACTAATCTGGTAAAACTCACTGAGGTGGCCATCCTCATTGACTCAAATGGGAAATTCATCCGAGGATAAACTCTTCTCCGACCACAAGGTGTGCAAAAAACACAGGATGCACTCCACATCCTGTCCCAGCTTGACTTTGGCACACCAGGCCACATTATTATTCACACCGGCACCAACAACCTGTGAGAGGAGCAGTAGAGAGTAGGCAGCCTGGTCAACAGAGTAGCAGAGAGGGAGTCTGAGTCGTTCCCCAACTCCCACATCACCATCTGCTGCCCCACAAAGACTTTCATCCCCGTACCATTCAGAAAGTCAACGCTGACATCACCAGAGGGTGTGGCCTACGGGACAGAGGACTACCAGAGATCCCTACCAGACCACTGCACCACCAAGGAGCCCCAGGCCCTTTCAACGCCACACACACACACAAGCACACACGCATACACGGACGCACACACACACCTATTGTACTAAAAGTTGACTTGTTCAGTGAATAGGAATATTTATATATATATATATATTTATAATAGAACAAATGTTATCCTGTTGATCTCACTCTTAACAACTTAATAGTTAGTAGTTACTGTTTTTCTGACTGCTATTCTTTCTTTCTGCAACATGACATCACTATCAGTCAGCATGTGGAACATTCAGGGCCTAAACTCATCAACCTATCAGTCAGCATGTGGAACATTCAGGGCCTAAACTCATCAACCTATCAGTCAGCATGTGGAACATTCAGGGCCTGAACTCATCAACCTATCAGTCAGCATGTGGAACATTCAGGGCCTAAACTCATCAACCTATCAGTTAGCATGTGGAACATTCAGGGTCTAAACTCATCAACCTATCAGTCAGCATGTGGAACATTCAGGGCCTGAACTCATCAACCTATAAGTCAGCATGTGGAACATTCAGGGCCTAAACTCATCAACCTATCAGTCAGCACTTGGAGCATTCAGGGCCTAAACTCATCAACCTATAAGTCAGCATGTGGAACATTCAGGGCCTGAACTCATCAACCTATCAGTCAGCATGTGGAACATTCAGGGCCTAAACTCATCAACCTATCAGTTAGCAGGTGGAATATTCAGGGCCTAAACTCATCAACCTATCAGTCAGCACGTGGAGCATTCAGGGCCTAAACTTATCAACCTATCAGTCAGCATGTGGAACTTTCATGGCCTAAACTCATCAACCTATCAGTCAGCACGTGGAGCATTCAGGGCCTAAACTCATCAACCTATCAGTCAGCACGTTGAGCATTCAGGGCCTAAACTCAACAACCTATCAGTCAGCATGTGGAACATTCAGGGCCTAAACTCATCAACCTATGAGTTAGCATGTGGAACATTCAGGGCCTAAACTCATCAACCTATCAGTCAGCATGTGGAATATTCAGGGCCTGAACTCATCAACCTATCAGTCAGCATGTGGAACATTCAGGGCCTAAACTCATCAACCTATCAGTCAGCATGTGGAACATTCAGGGCCTGAACTTATCAACCTATCAGTCAGCATGTGGAACATTCAGGGCCTAAACTCATCAACCTATCAGTTAGCATGTGGAACATTCAGGGCCTAAACTCATCAACCTATCAGTCAGCATGTGGAACATTCAGGGCCTGAACTCATCAACCTATAAGTCAGCATGTGGAACATTCAGGGCCTAAACTCATCAACCTATCAGTCAGCATGTGGAACATTCAGGGCCTTAACTCATCAACCTATCAGTCAGCATGTGGAACATTCAGGGCCTAAACTCATCAACCTATCAGTTAGCAGGTGGAACATTCATGGCCTAAACTCATCAACCTATCAGTCAGCACGTGGAGCATTCAGGGCCTAAACTCATCAACCTATCAGTCAGCATGTGGAACATTCAGGGCCTAAACTCATCAACCTATCAGTCAGCACGTGGAGCATTCAGGGCCTAAACTCATCAACCTATCAGTCAGCACGTTGAGCATTCAGGGCCTAAACTCATCAACCTATCAGTCAGCATGTGGAACATTCAGGGCCTAAACTCATCAACCTATCAGTCAGCACGTGGAGCATTCAGGGCCTAAACTCATCAACCTATCAGTCAGCATGTGGAACATTCAGGTTCTAAACTCATCAACCTATCAGTCAGCATGTGGAGCATTCAGGGCCTAAACTCATCAACCTATCAGTCAGCATGTGGAGCATTCAGGGCCTAAACTCATCAACCTATCAGTCAGCATGTGGAACATTCAGTGCCTAAACTCATCAACCTCTAGACTGAAGAGTTTAACACTGGAGTTCAACACACATCTTAAAGATGTTGACGTCATCATTCTGCAGGAGACATGGTGTAAGGCTGACGTTGTCACTCACTGTCCCACAGGCTACAGCGAGGTCACTGTCCCACAGGCTACAGAGAGGTCACTGTCCCACAGGCTACAGAGAGGTCACTGCCCCACAGGCTACAGAGAGGTCACTGTCCCACAGGCTACAGAGAGGTCACTGTCCCACAGGCTACAGAGAGGTCACTGTCCCACAGGCTACAGAGAGGTCACTGCCCCACAGGCTACAGAGAGGTCACTGTGCCACAGGCTACAGAGAGGTCACTGTGCCACAGGCTACAGAGAGGTCACTGTGCCACAGGCTACAGAGAGGTCACTGTCCCACAGGCTACAGAGAGGTCACTGCCCCACAGGCTACAGAGAGGTCACTGTGCCACAGGCTACAGAGAGTTCACTGTGCTACAGGCTGCATAGAGGTCACTGTGCCACAGGCTACAGAGATGTCACTGTGCCACAGGCTGCAGAGAGGTCACTGTCCCACAGGCTACAGAGAGGTCACTGTCCCACAGGCTACAGAGAGGTCACTGTCCCACAGGCTACAGAGAGGTCACTGTGCTACAGGCTGCAGAGAGATCACTGTGCTACCGGCTACAGAGAGGTCACTGTCCCACAGGTTACAGAGAGGTCACTGCCCCACAGGCTACAGAGAGGTCACTGTGACATTACTGCCCCACAGGCTACAGAGAGGTCACTGTCCCACAGGCTACAGAGAGGTCACTGTGCCATCACTGCCCCACAGGCTACAGAGAGGTCACTGTGCCACAGGCTACAGAGAGGTCACTGTCCCACAGGCTACAGAGAGGTCACTGCCCCACAGGCTACAGAGAGGTCACTGCCCCACAGGCTACAGAGAGGTCACTGCCCCACAGGCTACAGAGAGGTCACTGTGCCACAGGCTACAGAGAGGTCACTGTGCCGTCACAGAAACACAGCTCTGTCAATAGAGGCAGAGACTCTGGAGGACTGATGATTTGGTACAAATCCCAACCACAACATCTAATTGATCCCCTCAAAATTGGTAAATATCACATTTGGTTAAAACTGAAAAAATGACTTGTACTGACAGAAAAATATATGTTCCTTTGCTCAATATACACCCCCCCCCCAGAATCCCCATATTACTCAGAGGAGATCTCCCCCCCCCCCCCCCCCCTCCTTGAGGAAGAGACGTGACACTACCAGGCCCAGAGAAATGTGCTCATCTGTGGGGACACAAATGCGCGCACAGGAATACTACCTGATCTAACGACCACACGAGGGACAGCTTTATTACAGGCCATAGTGTCTCTGTCTTCATCTCCTCCATAGAAACAACAGTGACAGCTTTATTACAGGCCATAGTGTCTCTAACTATCTTAATTTCCCCCATAGAAACAACAGTGACAGACCACACGAGGGGACAGCTTTATTACAGGCCATACTGTCTCTAACTGTCTTCATCTCCCCCATAGAAACAACAGTGACAGCTTTATTACAGGCCATAGTGTCTCTAACTATCTTAATTTCCCCCATAGAAACAACAGTGACAGACCACACGAGGGGACAGCTTTATTACAGGCCATACTGTCTCTAACTGTCTTCATCTCCCCCATAGAAACAACAGTGACAGACCACACGAGGGGACAGCTTTATTACAGGCCATACTGTCTCTAACTGTCTTCATCTCCCCCATAGAAACAACAGTGACAGACCACACGAGGGGACAGCTTTATTACAGGCCATACTGTCTCTAACTGTCTTCATCTCCCCCATAGAAACAACAGTGACAGACCACACGAGGGGACAGCTTTATTACAGGCCATACTGTCTCTAACTGTCTTAATCTCCCCCATAGAAACAACAGTGACAGACCACACGAGGGGACAGCTTTATTACAGGCCATACTGTCTCTAACTGTCTTCATCTCCCCCATAGAAACAACAGTGACAGACCACACGAGGGGACAGCTTTATTACAGGCCATACTGTCTCTAACTGTCTTAATCTCCCCCATAGAAACAACAGTGACAGACCACACGAGGGGACAGCTTTATTACAGGCCATACTGTCTCTAACTGTCTTAATCTCCCCCATAGAAACAACAGTGACAGACCACACAAGGGGACAGCTTTATTACAGGCCATACTGTTTCTAACTGTCTTCATCTCCCCCATAGAAACAACAGTGACAGACCACACAAGGGGACAGCTTTATTACAGGCCATACTGTTTCTAACTGTCTTCATCTCCCCATAGAAACAACAGTGACAGCTTTATTACAGGCCATACTGTCTCTAACTGTCTTCATCTCCTCCATAGAAACAACAGTGACAGCTTTATTACAGGCCATACTGTCTCTAACTGTCTTCATCTCCCCATAGAAACAACAGTGACAGCTTTATTACAGGCCATACTGTCTCTAACTGTCTTCATCTCCCCCATAGAAACAACAGTGACAGCTTTATTACAGGCCATACTGTCTCTAACTGTCTTCATCTCCCCATAGAAACAACAGTGACAGCTTTATTACAGGCCATACTGTCTCTAACTGTCTTCATCTCCCCCATAGAAACAACAGTGACAGCATCATCAACAAAAACAGAAGGGATCTGTTGCAGCTCTGTAGAAACCTGGTTCTGTACTTTGTTAATGGTAGGTTACGGGGGGGACTATTGCTCACCTCTTGGCCACAGTACAGTAGACTATATGATTGCAGACATTGACCCTTTCTCTCTCAGCTCATTCACTGTCAAGCCACTAACACCTCTGTCTGATCACAGCCAAATTACGTTGTTTCTCAAACGTACAGACATGGAAACAACCAGACATTCAAAGCCCAGTAAGCTGTACAATATCATACATTCACAGCCCAGTAAGCTGTACAACATCAGGCATTCACAGCCCAGTAAGCTGTACAACATCAGGCATTCAAAGCCCAGTAAGCTGTACAACATCAGGCATTCACAGCCCAGTAAGCTGTACAACATCAGACATTCACAGCCCAGTAAGCTGTACAACATCAGACATTCACAGCCCAGTCAGCTGTACAACATCAGGCATTCACAGCCCAGTAAGCTGTACAACATCAGACATTCACAGCCCAGTCAGCTGTACAACATCACAGCCCAGTAAGCTGTACAACATCAGACATTCACAGCCCAGTAAGCTGTACAACATCATACTTTCACAGCCCAGTAAGCTGTACAACATCACACATTCACAGCCCAGTAAGCTGTACAACATCAGACATTCACAGCCCAGTCAGCTGTACAACATCAGACATTCACAGCCCAGTAAGCTGTACAACATCATACTTTCACAGCCCAGTAAGCTGTACAACATCAGACATTCACAGCCCAGTAAGCTGTACAACATCATACCTTCACAGCCCAGTAAGCTGTACAACATCAGACATTCACAGCCCAGTCAGCTGTACAACATCAGACATTCACAGCCCAGTCAGCTGTACAACATCACACATTCACAGCCCAGTCAGATGTACAACATTAGACATTCACAGCCCAGTCAGCTGTACAACATCAGACATTCACAGCCCAGTAAGCTGTACAACATCAGACATTCACAGCCCAGTAAACTGTACAACATCAGACATTCACAGCCCAGTAAACTGTACAACATCAGACATTCACAGCCCAGTAAGCTGTACAACATTGACATTCACAGCCCAGTAAGCTGTACAACATCACAGCCCAGTCAGCTGTACAACATCAGACATTCACAGCCCAGTAAGCTGTACAACATCACAGCCCAGTAAGCTGTACAACATCAGACATTCACAGCCCAGTAAACTGTACAACATCAAACATTCACAGCCCAGTCAGCTGTACAACATCAGACATTCACAGCCCAGTCAGCTGTACAACATCAGACATTCACAGCCCAGTCAGCTGTACAACATCAGACATTCACAGCCCAGTCAGCTGTACAACATCAAACATTCACAGCCCAGTAAGCTGCACAACATCAGAAATTCATACAAATGGGCCCAAAACAGCACAGAAGAAAACCAGAAAGCAACCAGTAACCAAAATATCCAAACACTCTTAGATAACTTTCTGGACACCACATTCACTCACAGTGAAGAAGGCATCAATCTGAAATGTATAAAAAACAAAACAAAAAGCCAACAGATGACAACTGGTTTGTTGCAGATTGTAATTATAAGGGAAAAAAAACTTAGAACACTGTCCAACCAAAAGCACAGAGACCCAAATAATGGTGAATTAGGCCTTCATTACCGTGAGACTTTAAAACTCTATAAACGTAACACTCAGAGCCAAAAAAGCACAGTACAACAGCAAGCAGCTGACTCTAATTTTGGAGTCCATAAACACAAACAACTTCTGTCAAATTTGGGAAAAAAATAAAAAAATGTTAACAACAGGAATTAGCGATACAAAATGGTGACATTATGGACCACCCATTTTAAAACAATCTACTGCACAGTTCAAATTGACACAAACGCAGAACAACGCCAAATTCATGAGAAGTTGAATGGATTACAAAAGCTATAAAGGACAATCAAAATCCACTGGACTCCCCAATTACTGACCAGGAGCTCTATAAGAAACTAAACTATTACTGACCAGGAGCTCTATAAGAAACTAAACTATTACTGACCAGGAGCCCTATAAGAAACTAAACTATTACTGACCAGGAGCTCTATAAGAAACTAAACTATTACTGACCAGGAGCTCTATAAGAAACTAAACTATTACTGACCAGGAGCTCTATAAGAAACTAAACTATTACTGACCAGGAGCTCTATAAGAAACTAAACTATTACTGACCAGGAGCTCTATAAGAAACTAAACTATTACTGACCAGGAGCTCTATAAGAAACTAAACTATTACTGACCAGGAGCTCTATAAGAAACTAAACTATTACTGACCAGGAGCTCTATAAGAAACTAAACTATTACTGACCAGGAGCTCTATAAGAAACTAAACTATTACTGACCAGGAGCTCTATAAGAAACTAAACTATTACTGACCAGGAGCTCTATAAGAAACTAAACTATTACTGACCAGGAGCTCTATAAGAAACTAAACTATTACTGACCAGGAGCTCTATAAGAAACTAAACAATTACTGACCAGGAGCTCTATAAGAAACTAAACTATTACTGACCAGGAGCTCTATAAGAAACTAAACTATTACTGACCAGGAGCTCTATAAGAAACTAAACTATTACTGACCAGGAGCCCTATAAGAAACTAAACTATTACTGACCAGGAGCTCTATAAGAAACTAAACTATTACTGACCAGGAGCTCTATAAGAAACTAAACTATTACTGACCAGGAGCTCTATAAGAAACTAAACAATTACTGACCAGGAGCTCTATAAGAAACTAAACTATTACTGACCAGGAGCTCTATAAGAAACTAAACTATTACTGACCAGGAGCTCTATAAGAAACTAAACTATTACTGACCAGGAGCTCTATAAGAAACTAAACTATTACTGACCAGGAGCTCTATAAGAAACTAAACTATTACTGACCAGGAGCTCTATAAGAAACTAAACTATTACTGACCAGGAGCTCTATAAGAAACTAAACTATTACTGACCAGGAGCTCTATAAGAAACTAAACAATTACTGACCAGGAGCTCTATAAGAAACTAAACTATTACTGACCAGGAGCTCTATAAGAAACTAAACTATTACTGACCAGGAGCTCTATAAGAAACTAAACAATTACTGACCAGGAGCTCTATAAGAAACTAAACTATTACTGACCAGGAGCTCTATAAGAAACTTCAGGCCCTCAGATTTAAAAAGGCATGCGAACCTGATGGCATCCTAAATGAGATGCTCAAACTCACTAGTACAAAATTTCAATTGGCTATATTAAAACTGTTTAATTTGATCCTGGAGTGTAGGTTATTTCCCTGACATCTGGAATCAGGACTCATAACCCCAATCTTTAAGAACAGAGACAAATTTGACCCTAACAATTCCAGAGGCATTTGTGTGAACAGTAACCTGGGAAGGTTTTCTGTAGTATTATAAATGTAAGAGTTCTAAACTTCCTTAATAAGCACAATGTCTTGAGTAAAAGCCAAATTGGATTTATACCAAAACATCGCACGACTGATCATATTTACACCCTACACACCCTGATAGATAAACATGTCCACCAAAATAATACCAAAATCTACGCTCGCTTTATCGACTTCCAAAAAGCATTTGATTCTATGTGGCATACAGGACTGTTCTACAAAGTGGTGTAGGTGGTAACACATATGACATAATTAAATCAATGTATACTGGCAATATGTACAGAATTAAAATGGGCAAGAAAATAACAGAATTCTTTAACCACGGGCGGGGCCTTCGCCAGGGTTGCAATCCGAGCCCTGCACTCTTCAATATTTACATCAACGAGTTGGCCACTATTCTAGAAAAATCTCACCCCCTGGTGTTAGTCTCCACAATTCAGCGATTAAATGCCTACTCGTCGCAGATGACCTATGCTTGTTGTCCCCCACAGCACATGGCCTACAGCAGAGCCTGGACCTGCTAGATCAGTACTGCCAGACCTGGGCCCTGGCAGTAAACCCCCAAAATACAACAATAATGATTTTCCAGAGAAGATCCAGATCTCAGGGAATTAGACCAAAGTTCTCAATTGGTACGAAATATATGGAGTACTGCACACACTAAAATTACTTAGGTTTAAAAATAAGCTCAACCGGACACCTTAATGAGGCAGTGAATGAAGTGAGAGAGAAAGCCCGCAAGGCATTATACGTCATTAAAAAATGAAATACCTATTAAAATTTGGCTAAAACTAATTGAATATGTCATTGAACCAATTGTACTTTAAGGCAGCTAGGTGTGGGGTCCACTTACAAAACAACATTTCACCAAATGGGAAAAACACCCCATTGAAACCCTGCATGCAGAGATCTGTAAGTTGCTCCTACATGTCCAGAGGAAAACTACAAACAATGCACGCAGGGCAGAATTAAGATGAGCAAAGAAAAGAGAACACTCATCCAGCTGGTCCTGGGGCTGAGTTCACAAACCTGTTCTACTAACACACTGAAGCCTCAGTCCCCTCATCCAGCTGGT
This sequence comes from Oncorhynchus clarkii lewisi, assembly GCF_045791955.1. NCBI lineage: Eukaryota > Metazoa > Chordata > Actinopteri > Salmoniformes > Salmonidae > Oncorhynchus > Oncorhynchus clarkii. The sequence goes on from NC_092157.1 coordinate 4,241,435, forward strand.
CCTGGGGCTGAGTTCACTAACCTGTTCTACTAACACACTGAAGCCTCAGGACCAGAACATCCAACCAATGCGAATATACCAAATCACAACACAGTCAAAACAAAACTATATTGCTTATTGGGAAACACAAGCACAAAGCAAAATGCAGTGCTATCTGGCCCTAAATCAACAGTGCACCGTGGCTAACTGTTTGACCATGGTTACTGATCAAAACCTTAGAAAAACCTTGACAAACTACAGGCTCAGTGAACACAGCATTGCCATTGAGAAGGGTAGACACAGGACAACCTGGCTCCCTGTAGAGGAAAGGTTGTCCAACCACTGCACCACAGCAGAACCTGGCTCCCTGTAGAGGAAAGGCTGTCCAACCACTGCACCACAGCAGAACCTGAGACAGAGCTGCATTTCCTGACAAAATGTATATAGGGATAGGCTACCCGTCCTGTTGGAGGAGGACGCAGAGAGCTGTGGGTTGGCAGCGCACTAAACTTCTGATTGCCATAAGATGAGGGACAGTGTCTGACAGACCAATCAACCTGCACATGTCCTCTACTGTATGCTTATTGTTATTGTTGAATGTGTGGTTATTTTGACCCTTGGTTATTGTTGTTACTGTTGTCCCGTTGACAATTTTGATTCTTATTATTTTCACATTGTAAATCTCCAAAATAAGCTTTGGCAATATGTACATTGTTACGTCATGCCAATATAGTAAATTATTAGAATTTTGAGAGAGAGAGAGAGAGAGAGAGAGAGAGATGGGGAGAGAGAGAGACAGAGAGAGAGAGAGAGAGAGAGAGAGAGATGGGGAGAGAGAGAGAGAGAGAGAGAGAGAGAGAGAGAGAGAGAGCGAGAGAGAGATGGGGAGAGAGAGATGGGGAGAGAGAGAGAGAGAGAGAGAGAGAGAGAGAGAGAGAGAGAGAGAGAGAGAAAGAGAGAGAGAGAGATGGGGAGAGAGAGAGAGAGAGAGAGATGGGGAGAGAGAGAGAGAGAGAGAGAGAGAGAGAGAGAGAGAGAGATGGGGAGAGAGAGAGAGGTACCGGCACCCCCCTGTATATATTGTTATTTTTTTTTACTGCTGTTCTCTAATTACTTGTTAAGTTTATATTTTATTGTTATCCATACTTTTTTGAAACTGCACTATTGGGGATAAGGAAGCATTTCACTGTTAGGTCTATTGTGGTATTCTGCGCATGTGACAAATACATTTTTGGATTTGACCGTTGAGTGTTGGGCATCATTGAGTGTTAAGTATCGTTGAGTGTTAGGTATCGTTGAGTGTTAAGTATCGTTGAGTGTTAGGTATCGTTGAGTGTTAGGTATCGTTGAGTGTTAAGTATCGTTGAGTGTTAGGTATCGTTAGGTGTTAAGTATCGTTGAGTGTTAGGTATCGTTAGGTGTTAAGTATCGTTGAGTGTTAGGTATCGTTGAGTGTTAAGTATCGTTGAGTGTTGGGCATCATTGAGTGTTAGGTATCGTTGAGTGTTAGGTATCGTTGAGTGTTAAGTATCGTTGAGTGTTAGGTATCGTTAGGTGTTAAGTATCGTTGAGTGTTAGGTACCGTTAGGTGTTAAGTATCGTTGAGTGTTACGTATCGTTAGGTGTTAAGTATCGTTGAGTGTTAGGTATCGTTAGGTGTTAAGTATCGTTGAGTGTTAGGTATCGTTAGGTGTTAAGTATCGTTGGGTGTTAGGTATTGTTAGGTGTTAAGTATCGTTAGGTGTTAAGTATCGTTGAGTGTTAGGTATCGTTAGGTGTTAAGTATCGTTGAGTGTTAGGTATCGTTAGGTGTTAAGTATCGTTGAGTGTTAGGTATCGTTAGGTGTAAAGTATCGTTGAGTGTTAGGTATCTTTGAGTGTTAAGTATCGTTGAGTGTTAGGTATCGTTGAGTGTTAAGTATCGTTGAGTGTTAGGTATCTTTGAGTGTTAAGTATCGTTGATTGTTAGGTATCGTTAGGTGTTAAGTATCGTTGAGTGTTATGTATCGTTGAGTGTTATGTACACACACACAATGTTCACACAATCAAGTTCAAATGTCATGCCTCACATATATCAAGTATGTGGTTTTTTTTTCAACTTTATACACACACTAGATATGAGAGGTTAAACTGACGGATCACTTCTACTAATGACTGTAACCAACCAGACGACCATCTCTCTCCAGTCTGCCTGGCACGTCCAGTTGGTTCAAAACGCCAAAGTGTTACTTCTATGTGAAGCTACAGTCGTCGTTGCCAAGACAACAGCCCACACACACACATGCCCACATTGACACTCAGGCTACTCCAAAAAAACCTAGGAGTTTGGTAGTCTTGGTAACCCAGCGTACTTCGGTAAAACACAATGTTTGTAAAAGTTGTTAATTGAACAGAATAAACTGTTAGGTTGAGCTATTCCTCCTACAGAGAGGAGCGTGGGGCTGGAGTCCCAGGGGAACACAGCATATGATACATACTGATGGAGATACTACTGTAGGACATAAAGCCAGCATCTACATACACACTGATGGAGATACTACTGTAGGACATAGAGCCAGAATATAACATACATACTGATGGAGATACTACTGTAGGACATAGAGCCAGAATATAACATACATACTGATGGAGATACTACTGTAGGACATAGAGCCAGAATATAACATACATACTGATGGAGATACTACTGTAGGACATAGAGCCAGCATCTAACATACATACTGATGGAGATACTACTGTAGGACATAGAGCCAGCGTCTAACATACATACTGATGGAGATACTACTGTAGGACATAGAGCCAGCGTCTAACATACATACTGATGGAGATACTCCTGTAGGACATAGAGCCAGAATCTAACACACATACTGATGGAGATACTACTGTAGGACATAGAGCCAGCATCTAACACACATACTGATGGAGATACTACTGTAGGACATAGAGCCAGAATCTAACACACATACTGATGGAGATACTACTGTAGGACATAGAGCCAGAATCTAACACACATACTGATGGAGATACTACTGTAGGACATAGAGCCAGCATCTAACACACATACTGATGGAGATACTACTGTAGGACATAGAGCCAGAATCTAACACACATACTGATGGAGATACTACTGTAGGACATAGAGCCAGCGTCTAACATACATACTGATGGAGATACTACTGTAGGACATAGAGCCAGCATCTAACACACATACTGATGGAGATACTACTGTAGGACATAGAGCCAGCATCTAACATACACACTGATGGAGATACTACTGTAGGACATAGAGCCAGCATCGAACATACACACTGATGGAGATACTACTGTAGGACACAGAGCCAGCATCTAACATACACACTGATGGAGATACTACTGTACGACATAGAGCCAGCATCTAACATACATACTGATGGAGATACTACTGTAGGACATAGTGCCAGAATCTAACACACATACTGATGGAGACACTACTGTAGGACGTAGAGACAGAATCTAACATACATACTGATGGAGATACTACTGTAGGACATAGAGCCAGCATCTAACATACAAACTGATGGAGACACTACTGTAGGACATAGAGCCAGCATCTACATACACACTGATGGAGATAATACTGTAGGACATAGAGCCAGCATCTACATAGATACTGATGGAGACACTACTGTAGGACACAGAGCCAGCATCTAACATACACACTGATGGAGATACTACTGTAGGACATATAGCCAGCATCTAACATACACACTGATGGAGATACTAATGTAGGACATAGAGCCAGCATCTAACATACATACTGATGGAGATACTACTGTAGGACATAGAGCCAGAATCTAACATACATACTGATGGAGATACTACTGTAGGACATAGAGCCAGCATCTAACACACATACTGATGGAGATACTACTGTAGGACATAGAGCCAGCATCTAACATACACACTGATGGAGATACTACTGTAGGACATAGAGCCAGCATCTAACATACATACTGATGGAGATACTACTGTAGGACATAGAGCCAGAATCTAACACACATACTGATGGAGATACTACTGTAGGACATAGAGCCAGAATCTAACATACATACTGATGGAGATACTACTGTAGGACATAGAGCCAGCGTCTAACATACATACTGATGGAGATACTACTGTAGGACATAGAGCCAGAATCTAACATACACACTGATGGAGATACTACTGTAGGACATAGAGCCAGAATCTAACATACATACTGATGGAGATACTACTGTAGGACATAGAGCCAGAATCTAACATACACACTAATGGAGATACTACTGTAGGACATAGAGCCAGAATCTAACACACATACTGATGGAGATACTACTGTAGGACATAGAGCCAGCGTCTAACATACATACTGATGGAGATACTACTGTAGGACATAGAGTCAGCATCTAACACACATACTGATGGAGATACTACTGTAGGACATAGTGCCAGAATCTAACACACATACTGATGGAGACACTACTGTAGGACGTAGAGACAGAATCTAACATACATACTGATGGAGATACTACTGTAGGACATAGAGCCAGCATCTAACATACAAACTGATGGAGACACTACTGTAGGACATAGAGCCAGCATCTACATACACACTGATGGAGATAATACTGTAGGACATAGAGCCAGCATCTACATAGATACTGATGGAGACACTACTGTAGGACACAGAGCCAGCATCTAACATACACACTGATGGAGATACTACTGTAGGACATATAGCCAGCATCTAACATACACACTGATGGAGATACTACTGTAGGACATAGAGCCAGCATCTAACATACATACTGATGGAGATACTACTGTAGGACATAGAGCCAGAATCTAACATACATACTGATGGAGATACTACTGTAGGACATAGAGCCAGCATCTAACACACATACTGATGGAGATACTACTGTAGGACATAGAGCCAGCATCTAACATACACACTGATGGAGATACTACTGTAGGACATAGAGCCAGCATCTAACATACATACTGATGGAGATACTACTGTAGGACATAGAGCCAGAATCTAACACACATACTAATGGAGATACTACTGTAGGACATAGAGCCAGAATCTAACATACATACTGATGGAGATACTACTGTAGGACATAGAGCCAGAATATAACATACATACTGATGGAGATACTACTGTAGGACATAGAGCCAGAATCTAACATACACACTGATGGAGATACTACTGTAGGACATAGAGCCAGAATCTAACATACATACTGATGGAGATACTACTGTAGGACATAGAGCCAGAATCTAACATACACACTAATGGAGATACTACTGTAGGACATAGAGCCAGAATCTAACACACATACTGATGGAGATACTACTGTAGGACATAGAGCCAGCGTCTAACATACATACTGATGGAGATACTACTGTAGGACATAGAGTCAGCATCTAACACACATACTGATGGAGATACTACTGTAGGACATAGAGCCAGCATCTAACATACATACTGATGAAGATACTACTGTAGGACATAGAGCCAGCATCTAACATACATACTGATGGAGATACTACTGTAGGACATAGAGCCAGCGTCTAACATACATACTGATGGAGATACTACTGTAGGACATAGAGCCAGCATCTAACACACATACTGATGGAGATACTACTGTAGGACATAGAGCCAGAATCTAACACACATACTGATGGAGATACTACTGTAGGACATAGAGCCAGCATCTAACACACATACTGATGGAGATACTACTGTAGGACATAGAGCCAGAATCTAACACACATACTGATGGAGATACTACTGTAGGACATAGAGCCAGCATCTAACATACACACTGATGGAGATAATACTGTAGGACATAGAGCCAGCATCTACATAGATACTGATGGAGACACTACTGTAGGACACAGAGCCAGCATCTAACATACACACTGATGGAGATACTACTGTAGGACATATAGCCAGCATCTAACATACACACTGATGGAGATACTAATGTAGGACATAGAGCCAGCATCTAACATACATACTGATGGAGATACTACTGTAGGACATAGAGCCAGAATCTAACATACATACTGATGGAGATACTACTGTAGGACATAGAGCCAGCATCTAACACACATACTGATGGAGATACTACTGTAGGACATAGAGCCAGCATCTAACATACACACTGATGGAGATACTACTGTAGGACATAGAGCCAGCATCTAACATACATACTGATGGAGATACTACTGTAGGACATAGAGCCAGAATCTAACATACACACTAATGGAGATACTACTGTAGGACATAGAGCCAGAATCTAACACACATACTGATGGAGATACTACTGTAGGACATAGAGCCAGCGTCTAACATACATACTGATGGAGATACTACTGTAGGACATAGAGTCAGCATCTAACACACATACTGATGGAGATACTACTGTAGGACATAGAGCCAGCATCTAACATACATACTGATGAAGATACTACTGTAGGACATAGAGCCAGCATCTAACATACATACTGATGGAGATACTACTGTAGGACATAGAGCCAGAATCTAACACACATACTGATGGAGATACTACTGTAGGACATAGAGCCAGCGTCTAACATACATACTGATGGAGATACTACTGTAGGACATAGAGCCAGCATCTAACACACATACTGATGGAGATACTACTGTAGGACATAGAGCCAGAATCTAACACACATACTGATGGAGATACTACTGTAGGACATAGAGCCAGCATCTAACACACATACTGATGGAGATACTACTGTAGGACATAGAGCCAGAATCTAACACACATACTGATGGAGATACTACTGTAGGACATAGAGCCAGCATCTAACATACATACTGATGGAGATACTACTGTAGGACATAGAGCCAGCATCTAACATACATACTGATGGAGATACTACTGTAGGACATAGAGCCAGAATCTAACACACATACTGATGGAGATACTACTGTAGGACATAGAGCCAGCGTCTAACATACATACTGATGGAGATACTACTGTAGGACATAGAGCCAGCATCTAACACACATACTGATGGAGATACTACTGTAGGACATAGAGCCAGAATCTAACACACATACTGATGGAGATACTACTGTAGGACATAGAGCCAGCATCTAACACACATACTGATGGAGATACTACTGTAGGACATAGAGCCAGAATCTAACACACATACTGATGGAAATACTACTGTAGGACATAGAGACAGAATCTAACATACATACTGATGGAAATACTACTGTAGGACATAGAGACAGAATCTAACATACATACTGATGGAGATACTACTGTAGGACATAGAGCCAGCATCTAACATACACACTGATGGAGACACTACTGTAGGACATAGAGCCAGCATCTACATACACACTGATGGAGATAATACTGTAGGACATAGAGCCAGCATCTACATAGATACTGATGGAGACACTACTGTAGGACACAGAGCCAGCCTCTAACATACACACTGATGGAGATACTACTGTAGGACATATAGCCAGCATCTAACATACACACTGATGGAGATACTAATGTAGGACATAGAGCCAGCATCTAACATACATACTGATGGAGATACTACTGTAGGACATAGAGCCAGAATCTAACACACATACTGATGGAGATACTACTGTAGGACATAGAGCCAGAATCTAACACACATACTGATGGAGATACTACTGTAGGACATAGAGCCAGAATCTAACATACACACTGATGGAGACACTACTGTAGGACATAGAGCCAGCATCTAACATACATACTGATGGAGATACTACTGTAGGACATAGAGCCAGCATCTACATACACACATACTGATGGAGATACTACTGTACGACATAGAGCCAGCATCTAACATACACACTGATGGAGATACTACTGTAGGACATAGAGCCAGCATCTAACATACACACTGATGGAGATACTAATGTAGGACATAGAGCCAGCGTCTACCACAGTTATAATGATGGTGGTGGTAGTAGTAATAATAATGATGGTGGTAGTAGTAGTAGTAATGATGGTAGTAGTAGTAGTAGTAGTAATGATGGTAGTAGTAGTAGTAATGATGGTAGTAGTAGTAATGATGATGGTGGTAGTAGTAGTAATAATGATGGTAGTAGTAGTAGTAGTAATGATGGTGGTATTAGTAGTAGTAATGATGGTAGTAGTAGTTGTAATGATGGTAGTAGTAGTAGTAATAATGGTAGTAGTAGTAGTAGTAATGATAGTGGTGGTAGTAGTAGTAATAATGATGGTAATAGTAGTAGTAGTAGTAATGATGATGGTAGTAGTAGTAGTAGTAGTAGTAGTAATGCTGGTGTTTGTAGTAGTAGTAGTAGTAGTAGTAATGATGGTAGTAGTAGTAGTAGTAATAATGATGGTAGTAGTAGTAGTGATGGTGGTAGTAGTAGTAGTAGTAATGATGATGGTGTTAGTAGTAGTAATAATTATGGGGGTAGTAGTAGTAGTAGAAGTAATGATGATAGTAGTAGTAGTAGTAGTAGTAGTAGTAATGATGATGGTGGTAGTAGTTGTAATGGTGATGGTAGTAGTAGTAGTAGTAGTAGTAGTAATAGTAGTAGTAGTAATGATGCTAGTAGTAGAGGTATTAGTAGTAGTAATGATGGTAGTAGTAGTAGTAATTATGCTAGTAGTAGTAGTAATGATGGTGGCAGTAGTATAGTAATGATGATGGCAGTAGTAGTAGTAGTAGTGATGATAATGATAGTAGTAGTTGTAGTGATGATAATGATAGTAGTAGTTGTAGTAGTAGTGATGATGATTGTGGTAGTAGTTGTAGTGATGATGATGGTAGTAGTAGTAGTAGTAATGATGATGGTAGTAGTAGTAGGAGTAGTAGTAATAGTAATGATGGTGGTGGTGGTAGTAGTTGTAATAATGATGATGGTAGTAGTAGTAGTAGTAGTAGTAGTAGTAGTAGTAGTAATAATGATGATGGTAGTAGTAGTAGTAGTAGTAGTAATAATAGTAATGATGGTGGTAGTAGTAGTAGTAATGATGGTGGTAGTAGTAGTAGTAATGATGATGGTGGTAGTAGTAGTAGTAATGATGGTGGTAGTAGTAGTAGTAATGATGGTGGTAGTAGTAGTAGTGATTGTAGTAATGATGGTGGTAGTAATAGTAATGATGATGGTAGTAGAATTAGTAGTAGTAATGATGGTAGTAGTAGTAGTAGTAGTAATGATGGTAGTAGTATCAAATCAAATCAAATCAAATCAAATTTTATTTGTCACATACACATGGTTAGCAGATGTTAATGCGAGTGTAGCGAAATGCTTGTGCTTCTAGTTCCGCCAATGCAGTAATAACAAGTAATCTAACTAACAATTCCAAAACTACTGTCTTGTACACAGTGCAAGGGGATAAAGAATATGTACATAAGGATATATGAATGAGTGATGGTACAGAGCAGCATAGGCAAGATACAGTAGATGGTATCGAGTACAGTATGTACAAATGAGATGAGTATGTAAACAAAGTGGCATAGTTTAAAGTGGCTAGTGATACATGTATTACATAAGGATACAGGATACTGTACTCGCACACCGAATCAGCGTATTCGTCAATGTTGTTATCTGACGCAATACGAAACATCTCCCAGTCCACGTGATGGAAGCAGTCTTGGAGTGTGGAGTCAGCTTGGTCGGACCAGCGTTGGACAGACCTCAGCGTGGGAGCCTCTTGTTTTAGTTTCTGTCTGTAGGCAGGGATCAACAAAATGGAGTCGTGGTCAGCTTTTCCGAAAGGGGGGCTGGGCAGGGCCTTATATGCATCGCGGAAGTTAAGAGTAACAATGATCCAAGGTCTTTCCACCCCTGGTTGCGCAATCGATATGCTGATAAAATTTAGGGAGTCTTGTTTTCAGATTAGCCTTGTTAAAATCCCCAGCTACAATGAATGCAGCCTCCGGATAAATCGTTTCCAGTTTACAGAGAGTTAAATAAAGTTCGTTCAGAGCCATCGATGTGTCTGCTTGGGGGGGGATATATACGGCTGTGATTATAATCGAAGAGAATTCTCTTGGTAGATAATGCGGTCTCCATTTGATTGTGAGGAATTCTAAATCAGGTGAGCAGAAGGATTTGAGTTCCTGTATGTTTCTTTCATCACACCATGTCACGTTGGCCATGAGGCATACGCCCCCGCCCCTCTTCTTACCAGAAAGATGTTTGTTTCTGTCAGCGCGATGCGTGGAGAAACCCGTTGGCTACACCGCTTCGGATAGAGTCTCTCCAGTGAGCCATGTTTCAGTGAAGCAAAGGACGTTACAGTCTATGATGTCCCTCTGGAATGCTACCCTTGCTCGGATTTCATCAACCTTGTTGTCAAGAGACTGGACATTGGCAAGAAGAATGCTAGGGAGTGGTGTACGGTGTGCCCGTCTCCGGAGTCTGACCAGAAGACCGCCTCGTTTCCCTCTCTTTCGGAGTCGTTTTTTTGGGTAGCTGCATAGGATCCACTCCGTTGTCCTGTTTGTAAGGCAGAACACAGGATCCGCGTCGCGAAAAACATATTCTTGGTCGTACTGATGGTGAGTTGACGCTGATCTTATATTCAGTAGTTCTTCTCGACTGTATGTAATGAAACCTAAGATGACCTGGGGTACTAATGTAAGAAATAACACGTAAAAAAACAAAAAACTGCATAGTTTCCTAGGAACGCGAAGCGAGGCGGCCATCTCTGTCGGCGCCGGAAGTAGTAAGTAGTAGTAGTAGTAGTAGTAGTAGTAGTAATGATGTGGTGGTAGTAGTAGTAGTAGTAGTAGTAGTAGTAGTAGTAGTAGTAGGAGTAGTAATGGTGGCGGTAGTAGTAGTAATGACGGCTGTAGTACTAGTGATGATGGTGGTGGTAGTAGTAGTAGTAGTAGTAGTAGTAGTAGTAGTAGTGATGATGGTGGTAGTAGTAGTAATGATGACAGTAGTAGTAGTAATAGTAATGATGATGGTGGTAGTAGTAGTGATGATGGTTGTAGTAGTGGTAGTAGTAATGACGATGGTGGTAGTAGTAGTAGTAATGATGGTGGTAGTAGTAGTAGTAGTAATGATGGTGGTAGTAGTAGTAGTAGTAATGATGGTGGTAGTAGTAGTAATGATGATGGTAGTTGTAGTAGTAATGGTGATGGTGGTAGTAGTAATGATGGTAGTAGTAGTAGTAATGATGGTGGTAGTAGTAGTAATGATGATGGTAGTTGTAGTAGTAATGGTGATGGTGGTAGTAGTAATGATGGTGGTAGTAATAGTAATGATGATGGTAGTTGTAGTAGTAATGGTGATGGTGGTAGTAGTAATGATGGTAGTAGTAGTAGTAGTAATAGTGGTAGTAGTAGTAGTGATGATGGTAGTAGTAGTAGTAATGGTGGTAGTAGTAGTAGTAGTAGTAGTAGTGATGATGGTAGTAGTAGTAGTAAAGGTTGGTGGTAGTTATCGTAGTAATGATGGTAGTAGTAGTAGTAAAGGTGGTGGTAGTAGTAGTAGTAGTGATGGTAGTAGTAGTAGTAATGATGGTAGTAGTAGTAGTAATGATGGTAGTAGTAGTAGTAATGATGGTAGTAGTAGTAGTAAAGGTGGTGGTAGTAGTAGTAGTAGTAATGATGGTAGTAGTAGTAGTAATGATGGTAGTAGTAGTAGTAATGATGGTAGTAGTAGTAGTAATGATGGTAGTAGTAGTAGTAAAGGTGGTGGTAGTAGTAGTAGTAGTAATGGTAGTAGTAGTAGTAATGATGGTAGTAGTAGTAGTAATGATGGTAGTAGTAGTAGTAATGATGGTTGTAGTAGTAGTAAAGGTGGTGGTAGTAGTAGTAGTAGTAATGATGGTAGTAGTAGTAGTAGTAATGATGGTAGTAGTAGTAGTAAAGGTGGTGGTAGTAGTAGTAGTAGTAATGATGGTAGTAGTAGTAGTAAAGGTGGTAGTAGTAGTAGTAATGATGGTAGTAGTAGTAGTAATGATGGTAGTAGTAGTAGTAAAGGTGGTAGTAGTAGTAGTAGTAGTAATGATGGTAGTAGTAGTAGTATTGGTGGTAGTAGTAGTAGTAATGATGGTAGTAGAAATGATGGTAGTAGTAGTAGTAATGATGGTAGTAGTTGTAGTGCTGATGTAATGGTGAAGATGACAGTTATTTAGTTATAAGTTAGTTATAATTTCATTTTCCATGTTTATATTGTTATATTTATTGCATTTCAAATATATTTGTTTTATTATTTACTTCCTTTTAATATTATTACGTGTTATTTTTTATAATTATATTACAATGTTGCTTTGGCAATAAAACAGAATTGTTTTCATGCCAATAAAGCAGCTTGAATTTGAATTTGGATTTGAGAGAGAGAGAGTAGGAGAGCGATGGAGAGAGGGAAATGGAGAGAGAGAGCCAGAGAGAGGGAGAGGGAGAAAGGAGAGAGATAATGAGAGAGAGGAGGAGAGAGAGGAGTGAGTTAGAGAGAGAGAAAAGAGAGAAGAGAGAGAGAGGAGAGAGACAGCGAGAGAGAGGAGAGAGAGAGGGAACCAGAGAGAAAGAGAGAGGAGGAGAGAGTGGAGAGCGATAGCAAGAGAGGAGGAAGAGAGAGGAGAGGGAGAAAGAGAGAGGAGAGAGAGGAGGAGAGAGAGAGAGGAGAGATATAGTGAGAGAGGAGGAGAGAGAGAGATTGAGAGTGTGAAAGAGGAGAGAACGTAGGAGGAGGGAGAGAGAGAGGGAAGAGAGAGAGGGCGAGAGGAGGAAAAAGGAGGTAAGAGAGAGAGAGAGAGAGAGAGAGAGAGAGAAGAAAGAGGAGAAGCGAGAGAAAGAGAGAGAGAGAGAGAGAGAGAGAGAGCGAGAGAGAGGAGAAAGTTGGAGAGAGTGAAAGAGAGAGAGAGAGAGGAGGAGAGAGAGAGGAGAGCAATTGAGAGGGGGAGAGAGAGAGAGGAGGAGAGAGAGTTGCGAGAGAGTGAGAGAGAGAGAGAGAGAGTGAGAGAGAGAGAGAGAGAGAGAGAGAGAGAGAGAGAGAGATAGTGAGAGCAGAGAGAGAAAGGTGAGAAAGAAAAAGAGAGCGAGAGAGGAGAGAGATAGCGAGAGAGGAGAGAGGAGTAGAGAGAGAGAGAGGAAAGAGGAGTAGAGAGAGAGAGAGGAGAGAGTGGAGAGAGATGGAGAGAGCGAGAGAGAGAAAGCGAGAGAGAGAGAGGGAGAGACAGAACGAAAGAGAGAAAAAGGAGGCGAGTGATGGAGAGAGGGAAAGAGAACGTGAGAGCATGAGAGATGGAGAGAAGGGGAGGGATGTCGAGAAAGAGCGAGAACAATCAAAAGGAGTAAGAGAGTTACTGACAGGTTGGAGGAGGAGGGATGGGAGGAAGCCTTCAGTTAAATTATAATAATAAGCACTCAAACACGTTTCTAAAAATAGGTGCCCGGCTAGATTGAATACCTCGTAGAAATTAACACAGTGGGCGGTGTTGGAGAGCAGTCTAAAATAGGCCCTAACACCCCCTCCTCTCGCTCCTCCTCTCTCTCTCTCCCTCTCTCTCTCTCTCTCTCTCTCTCTCCTCCTCTCTCTCGCTCTCTCTCGCTCCCTCTCTCTCTCTCTCCTCCGCTCTCTCTCTCTCGCTCCCCCTCTCTCTCTCCTCCTCTCTCTCGCTCTCTCTCCTCTCTCTCCTCTCTCTCTCTCTCTCTCTCTTCCTCTCTCGCTCTCTCCTCTCTCTCCTCTCTCTCTCTCTCTCTCTCTCTCTCTCTTGCTCTCTCTCCTCTCTCTCTCTGTGTGTGGTGTTCTCTGTGGGTATGATTGTGAGGTATTCAAGCATTCAAAGGCTCAAATGTGTTTTGTTTAACTTTTTGTTTGGCCAGACAAAGTTGGCCATATGGGTCGGGGGGTAATATTCAAAGGGATGGTCTCTGCACGCCGTAGAGTTGATTTCAATTATTAGAGAGAGTTTAATAGTCACACGTACAGGGCTGCAGATGTAAGCGTTGTGGTGAGATTAGAGGAAGGCCGAGCTTTAGTCGACGAACAGCATCCTGACCTTTGCATTTCCTTTGTCCAGAGAGCAGTGTGCAGTGCAGTGGTGATTGAGTCATCAGGGGACCTGTCAGGGCGGAAGGCGAATTGCCGATTGTTGAGTGTGTTCGGGGAGGGAGGGAGGAGGTGATGTGGTCTTTGACTAGCCTTTAGAAGCACGGAAGTGAGTGCTACTGATCGGTAGTCATTCAGTTCAGTTACTTTCCCCTTTGTTGGAAACTGATAGTGGACATCTTGAAGCAGGTGGGGATAGTGGACATCTTGAAGCAGGTGGGGATAGTGGACATCTTGAAGCAGGTGGGGATAGTGGACATCTTGAAGCAGGTGTGGATAGGGGACATCTTGAAGCAGGTGTGGATAGTGGACATCTTGAAGCAGGTGTGGATAGGGGACATCTTGAAGCAGGTGTGGATAGTGGACATCTTGAAGCAGGTTGGGATAGTGGACATATTGAAGCAGGTGTGGATAGTGGACATCTTGAAGCAGGTGTGGATAGGGGACATCTTGAAGGAGGTGTGGATAGTGGACATCTTGAAGCAGGTGGGGATGATAGTGGACATCTTGAGGCAGGGGGGGATAGTGGACATATTGAAGCAGTTGAGGATAGTGGACATCTTGAAGCAGGTGGGGATAGTGGACTTCTTGAAGCAGGTGGGGATAGTGGACATCTTGATGCAGGTGTGGATAGTGGACATCATGAAGCAGGTTGGGATAGTGGACATATTGAAGCAGGTGGGGATAGTGGACATCTGGAAGCAGGTGGGGATAGTGGACATCTGGAAGCAGGTTGGGATAATGGACATCTTGAAGCAGGTGGGGATAGTGGACATCTTGAAGCAGGTTGGGATAGTGGACAACTTGAAGCAGGTGAGGATAGTGGACATCTTGAAGCAGGTTGGGATAGTGGACATCTTGAAACAGGTTGGAATAGTGGACATCTTGAAGCAGGTTGGGATAGTGGACATCTTGAAACAGGTTGGGATAGTGGACATCTTGAAGCAGGTTGGGATAGTGGACATCTTGAAGCAGGTGGGGATAGTGGACATCTTGAAGCAGGTGGGGATAGTGGACATATTGAAGCAGGTGGGGATAGTGGACATCTTGAAGCAGGTGGGGATAGTGGCCTAAACTATGGAGAGATTAAAAAATGTCAGAAAACATGACAGCCAGTTGTTCTGCACATGCTACAAAGAGGCTTTTTGGCCGGCAGCCTTGCGAGGGTTAACATGTTTGTATGACGGACATACGTCCTCCTTGGAGACCGTAACATAGCCCACATTGTCCTCAGGGGCTCTCTTCGGCAGCCCAGAGTCATCGTTGTGCTCGAAGCGTGAGAAAAAGGTGTGAAATTATTAACAGTGGTAAGATTTTTCAGGAGGGGAATGATGGAGGGGCTGTACAGCCGGAGAGGAGGGGTTGGATGTACGGTTGGAACGGGGACTGTGGGGGACTGTCTGTACAGCTGGATAGTCACATACACATGGTATAGAATACAGTATACATCTGGGATGATGCATATGACACCTTGTTCTCAACTGGCCTACCTGGTTAAATAAAGGTGAAATCAAAAAAATGTAACAAAAAAATTGTAATGCAAGATATGTAAATACCATTACTAAAGTGACATTAATAAAGTGACTAGTGATCCATTTATTAAAGTGGCCAATTATTTCCCGTCTGTATTTATGTAGCAGCCTCTCAATGTTAGTGATGGCTGTTTAACAGTCTGCTGGATGGTAGCTGGGTGAACAGGCAGTGGCTCGGGTGGTTGTTGTCCTTGATGATCTTTATGGCCTTCCTGTGACATCGGGTGGTGTAGATGTCCTGGAGGGCAGGTAGTTTGCCCCCAGTAATGCGTTGTACAGACCGCACTACCCTCTGGAGAGCCCTGCGGTTGTGGGCGGTGCAGTTTATGTACCAGGCGGTGATACAGGTGATACAATTGTGTATCTGTAGAAGTCTGTGAGGGTTTTAGGTGACAAGCCAAATTTATTCAGGCTCCTGAGATTGAAGAGGCGCTGTTGTGCCTTCTTCACCACACTATCGGTGTGGGTGAACCATTTCAGTTTGTCTGTGATGTGCACGCCAAAGAACTTGAAACTTTCCAACTTCTAGACTGCTGTCCCATCGATGTGGATAGGAGGGTACTCCCTCTGCTGTTTCCTGAAGTCCACAATCATCTCCTTTGATTTTTTTTACGTTGAGTGAGAGGTTGTTTTCCTGACACCACACTCCATGTGCCCTCACCTCCTCCCTATAGGCTGTCTCGTCATTGTTGGTGATCAAGCCTACTACTGTTGTGTCATCTGCAAATTTGATGATTGAGTTGGAGGCGTGCATGGCCACGCAGTCATGGGTGAACAGGGAGTACAGGAGAGGGCTGAGCACCCACCCTTGTGGGGCCCCTGTGTTGAGGATCAGCGAAGTGGCGATGTTGTTTCCTACCTTTACCTCCTGGGGGTGGCCCGTCAGGAAGTCCAGGTCTCAGTTCCACAGGATGGGGTTGACCCAGGGCCCCAAGCTTAATGATGAGCGTGGAGGGTACTATGGTGTTGAATGCTGAGCTGTAGTCAATGAACAGCATTCTTACATACATTGTCCAGATGGGATAAGGCAGTGTGCATTGTGATGGAGGTTGCATAGTCTGTGAACCTATTGGGGCGGTATGCAAAACAGAAGTGAGAAGTGAGTGCTAGTCATTTAGTTTAGTTACCTTTACTTTCTTGGGTATAGGAACAATGGTGGCCATCTTGAAGCAAGTGGGAACAACAGACTGCCTTGCGTAGGGAATAACTACACTGTTAGTATTCGGCCATATTCCCGGTAATTCATCCGTGGTTAAAAGCAGTGGTTTGCGCTTTTAGTTTTGAACGAATGCCGCCATCTATCCACGGTTTCTGGTGTCACGCCCTGACCATAGAGAGCCCTTGGTTCTCTATGGTGTAGTAGGTCAGGGCGTGACTAGGGGGCGATCTAGTATATCTATTTCTAAGATGGTGCTAATGTGGTTCCCATTTAGAGGCAGCTGTTTATCCTTGCCTCTGATTGGGGATCATATTTAGGTAGCTATTTCCCCACCTGTGTTTTGTGGGATATTGATTGTTTTGTTAGTGTGTTTCGTCCTCACTTTGTAAGTTTTGTTAGTTTCACTTAAATAACTATGTGGATCTATACTCACGCTGAACTTTGGTCCGCTCATTTCCAAGATCGTGTAACGGTTTTCTTGGGTCGAAGGAGAGGCGGACCAAAACGCAGTGTGGTTATTATTCATGGTTCTTTAATAAAGAAACTATACATGAATAGACTAGACTGGCGCCTCAGACTCCGGCAGCGCCGGACAGGCGGGAGACTCCGGCAGCGCTGGACAGGCGGGAGCACCTGTAAGGATGAGACTGAGAGACAGCCTGGTGCGGGGGGCTGCCACCTGAGGGCTGGTGCGTGGAGGTGGTAACGGATAGACCGGACCGTGCAGGTGCACTGGAGCTCTTGAGCACCAAGCCTGCCCAACCTTACCTGGTTGAATGCTCCCGGTCACCCTGCCAGTGCGGCGAGGTGGAATAGCCCGCACTGGCCTATGCAGGCGAACCAGGGACACCATGCGCAAGGCTGGTGCCATGTAAGCCGGCCCAGGGAGACGCACTGGAGACCAGATGCGTAGAGCCGGCTTCATGGCACTTGGCTCGATGCCCACTCTAGCCCGGCCGATACGCTGAGCTGGTAAGTACAGCACCGGGCTATGCACCCACACTGGAGACACCGTGCGCTCCACAGCATAACACGGTGCCTGCCCGGTCTCTCTAGCCCCCCGGTAAGCACAGGAAGTTGGTCTCCTACCTGGCTTCGCCACACTTCCTGTGTGCCCCCCCCAAGACATTTTTGGGGCTGACTCTCGGGCCTCCATCCACGCAGCCGTGCTGCCGCCTCATACCAGCGCCTCTCCGCCTTCGCTGCCTCCAGCTCTTCTTTGGGGCGGCGATATTCTCCTGGCTGTGCCCAGTGTCCTTTACCGTCCAACTCATCCTCCCATGTCCAGTCTTCCGTGCGCTGCTCCTGCTGCCGCTGCCTGTCACCACGCCACTTGGTCCTGTTGTGGTGGGTGATTCTGTAACGGTTTTCTTGTGTCGAAGGAGAGGCGGACCAAAACGCAGCGTGGTTATTATTCATGGTTCTTTTAATAAAGAAACTACAGAAACAGACAAACTAGACACACAACATAGAATGCCCATTCAGATCACACCCTGACCAAACAAAACATAGAAACATACAAAGCAAACTATGGTCAGGGTGTGACAGATTGTGACATTAGGGTAGGTTTTAATAGTCACAGTGGGAACAAAATCGCCTATGCACTTCCTTATAAACTCACTCGCCGAATCAGCGTATAAATAAAAAAAAATATCTGAGGCACATCTACACCGGAACATCTACAAGTCCGCGTGATCAAAACAATCTTGAAGTGTGGATTCCGACTGGTCAGACCAGCATTGAATTGTCCTAGTCACGAGTACATCCTGTTTGGGTTTCTGCCTATAGGAGGGGAGAAGCAAAATGGAGTTGTGGTCAGATTTGGCGAAAGGAGGGCGGGGGAGGGCCTTGAATATATCGCGGAAGTTAGAGTAGCAGTTATCCAGTGTTTTTCCAGCGCGAGTGCTACAATCAATACGCTGATAGAATTTAGCTTGCCTTGTTCTCAAATGAGCTTTTTTTAAATCCCCAGCTACAATAAATATGGTTTCCAGTTTGCAAAGAGTCCAGTGGAGTGGTTGTATTCCTGGTTGTAGTGCTGGTCGTAGTGCTGGTTGTGGTGCTGGTCATAGTGCTGGTTGTAGTGCTGGTCGTATTCCTGGTTGTAGTGCTGGTCGTATTCCTGGTTGTAGTGCTGGTCGTAGTGCTGGTTGTGGTGCTGGTCGGAGTGCTGGTTGTAGTGCTGGTTGTAGTGCTGGTCGTAGCGCTGGTCGTAGTGCTGGTCGTAGTTTTGGTTGTAGTGCTGGTCGTAGTGCTGGTCGTAGTGCTGGTTGTATTCCTGGTCGTAGTGCTGGTTGTAGTGCTGGTCGTGTTCCTGGTCGTAGTGCTGGTTGTAGTGCTGGTCGTAGTGATGGTCGTAGTGCTGGTTGTAGTGCTGGTCGTGTTCCTGGTCGTAGTGCTGGTTGTAGTGCTGGTCGTAGTGATGGTCGTAGTGCTGGTTGTAGTGCTGGTTGTAGTGCTGGTCGTATTCCTGGTTGTATTCCTGGTTGCTGGTCATTTTCCTGGTCGTAGTGCTGGTTGTAGTGCTGGTTGCAGTGCTGGTTTTAGTGCTGGTTGTGCTGGTAAGTTGACGTCTCTCTGATATCCAATAGTTCTTCCCGGCTGAATGTATTAACACTTAAGGTTTTCTGGGCCAACAATGTAAGTTATAATACGTAAAAAAACAAAATACTGCATAGTTTACTAAGTTTTTGTGTGTAATGTGCGTTTGATTGTATGGTAAGCAGGTCAATGGATTTCTTATTTTACCTTTATTTAACCAGGCAAGTCAGTTAAGACCAAATTCTTATTTTCAATGACGGCCTAGGAACAGTGGGTTAACTGCCTGTTCAGGGGCAGAACGACAGATTTGTACCTTGTCAGCTCGGGGATTCGAACTTGCAACCTTTCGGTTACTAGTCCAACGCTCTAACCACTAGGCTACCCTGTGTGTGAGTGCATCACCATGTGGGGGTGCGGTTCAAGCTGTCAATAATAGGCAGGAAACAGGCCGTGCTGCCGTCAGTCGTCAGTCGAGTCAAGTCTCCCCCAAGTCAACACATCGACAAACACACACATCATCATCCTTCACTAAAACACCCAGTGTACCATTTGCTGTGTGTGAGTGTACGCACACGAACACATGCACACACACACACACACACAACCGCTATCCAAATGTCTATAGAGTTGGCTACAGTCTCCGCAATCCCAATGTCTAGTGAGTTGGCTACAGTCTCCACAATCCCAATGTCTATTGAGTTGGCTACAGTCTCCACAATCCCAATGTCTATTGAGTTGGCTACAGTCTCCACAATACCAATGTCTAGTGAGTTGGCTACAGTCTCCACAATCCCAATGTCTAGCGAGTTGGAAAAAGTCTCCACAATCCCAATGTCTAGTGAGTTGGCTACAGTCTCCACAATCCCAATGTCTAGCGAGTTGGCTACAGTCTCCGCAATCCCAATGTCTATTGAGTTGGCTACAGTCTCCACAATCCCAATGTCTATTGAGTTGGCTACAGTCTCCACAATCCCAATGTCTAGCGAGTTGGCTACAGTCTCCACAATCCCAATGTCTATTGAGTTGGCTACTGTCTCCACAATCCCAATGTCTATTGAGTTGGCTACAGTCTCAGCAATCCCAATGTCTAGTGAGTTGGCTACAGTCTCCGCAATCCCAATGTCTTGTGAGTTGGTTTACAGTCTCCGCAATCCCAATGTCTATTGAGTTGGCTACAGTCTCCGCAATCCCAATGTCTATTGAGTTGGCTACTGTCTCCGCAATTCCAATGTCTATTGAGTTGGCTACAGTCTCCACAATCCCAATGTCTATTGAGTTGGCTACTGTCTCCACAATCCCAATGTCTATTGAGTTGGCTACAGTCTCCACAATCCCAATGTCTAGTGAGTTGGCTACAGTCTCCGCTATCCCAATGTCTATAGTCTCAGCTATCCCAATATCTAGTGTATTGTCCACAGTCTCAGCTACCCCAATGTCTATTGTATTGTCCACAGTCTCAGCTATCCCAATGTCTAGTGTATTGTCCACAGTCTCAGCTATCCCAATGTCTAGTGTATTGTCCACAGTCTCAGCTATCCCAATGTCTATAGTCTCAGCTATTCCAATATCTAGTGTATTGTCCACAGTCTCAGTTTATATTTTATTGTTTTAAATCTTTATTTAACTTGGCAAGTCAGTTAAGAACAAATTCTCATTTTCAACAATGGCCTAGGAACAGCGGGTTAACTGCCTGTTCAGGGGCAGAACGACAGATTTGTACCTTGTCAGCTCGGGGATTTGAACTTGCAACCTTTCGATTACAAGTCCAAAATTCTAACCACTAGGCTACCATACCACCTCTACACTCTAACCACTAGGCTACCTACCACCTCTTCACTCTAACCACTTGGCTACCCTACCACCTCTACACTCTAACCACTAGGCTACCTGCCTCCTCTACACTCTAACCACTACCCTACCCTGCATGTAATAGAAAACTACAGAGGAACAGAGTCATCGTTTAAATCAACCACTTTTATATTTAAATTACATTTCCATTACAGAACAAGATGAGTCCAAAACCTACAGCATGTTTTTGCTTCCCCGGGTCAATATTTCCACTGATGTTGTTGCTTTGTAATTGGACCCTACGCTGGAGTTACTGTGTGGCTTGGTGATTCTATCTGTGAAATAATAGAAGAGATTAATCATCCAGGGTGCAGGGTCCGGACCAGACAAGGTCAACATTCAAAATGACACCCTAATCCCTACGTAGTGCACTACTTTTCACAAGCGCACCTATGGGCCCTGGTCGAAAGTAGTGCGCTGGTTAGGGGATAGAGTGCTATTTGGAATGCAGACCTAGATCCTGCATCCCTAGATCAAGGGAATTTTTATTTTGGAAATGAACTCTAGGAGGATCCATCGGTAGTAAAACAGGTCATTTAAAGTAGCTTATTCAGTCATTAAGTTGTAATTGACAATTTGGGCCGTTCTGGCTCGGTCAAGTAGCAGTACATACTGCTACTAATTGCTACTAATTGCCAATATAGCTATAACTATAAACTGGATAAAAACTATAATTCACAAAACCTGGCCTTCAGACTTGATTTGAGATTGATGTCAGGTATAAAAAAACTAGTTGAATGATCAACAAACCAAAACAACTTGACTCTGTGCCCCCTTTTTTTATCATTTATACATTACATGAAGGTCCCTCTATTACCAATGTTGGACAGAGAGAGTTTGTGTCCCAAATGGCACTGTATTCCCTACTTTTGATCAACAGTAGTCCACTATATAGGGAATAGGGTGCCATTTGGGATGAAGAGAGAGTCCCTGTTCTGCCCTGAACATATATATAGATATAGATATAGAGCAGTTTAAATCAGAGTCCATTTAAAATCTAAGGTTAATGACACAGACCAAATATCGAATTTAAAACACTGTCCATGTCCCTTCTCTCTTTTCTCATTTCACTCTTTCCCTCCCTCCCTCTTCCGCTCCTCCATCTCTATCTCTCCCTCTCTCTCTTTTTTCTCTCTTCCTTTCCCTCCCCCTCTCTTCCTCTCCTCCATCTCTATCTCTCCCTCTCTCTCTTTTTTCTCTCTTCCTTTCCCTCCCTCCCTCTTCCTCTCCTCCATCTCTATCTCTCCCTCTCTCTATTTTTCTCTCTTCCTTTCCCTCCCCCTCTCTTCCTCTCCTCCATCTCTATCTCTCCCTCTCTCTATTTTTCTCACTTCCTTTCCCTCCCCCTCTCTTCCTCTCCTCCATCTCTATCTCTCCCTATCTCTATTTTTCTCTCTTCCTTTCCCTCCCCCTCTCTTCCTCTCCTCCATCTCTATCTCTCCCTATCTCTATTTTTCTCTCTTCCTTTCCCTCCCTCCCTCTTCCTCTCCTCCATCTCTATATCTCCCTCCTTTTCTCTCTTCCTTTCCCTCCCTCTCTCTCTTTTTCTCTATTCATTTCTCTCCCTCTCTCTCTTTTTCTCTCTTCCTTTCCCTCCCTCTCTCTCTTTTTCTCTCTTCCTTTCCCTCCCTCTCTCTTTTTCTCTCTTCCTTTCCCTCCCTCTCTCTTTTTCTCTCCTCCATCTCTATCTCTCCATCTCTCTCTTTTTCTCTCTTCCTTTCCCTCCCTCTCTCGATTGCAACACAGCTAAAGTCCTGGCATTAAAATGATTGGCTGGAATCCCCCGGGTTTTGTTTCTTGTCAATTTAGCTGATTTAAAAATTTATGGATTAATTCCGTATCTCCTGCTAATTTGCTGCAGTTGGTCGGACAGAATGTATTTCCTAACAAACAAACAAACACATTAACAGACAAACAAACACATTCACTTCTTAAGGCTAGGGGGCTGTATTCAGAAGTTTGGATGACTGAGGTGCCCAAAGTAAAACTGCCTGTTACTCAGGCCCAGAAGATAGGATATGCATATGCATGGTAGTATTGGATGGAAAACACTCTGAAGTTTCTAAAACTGTTGGAATAATGTCTGTGAGTATAACAGAACTGGATGAAGGGACACACTTCATTATTTGTCTCCGGTAATGAACATACTACTCTCCGTCTTAAAATTTGATCGTTTATTTACATATTAGGATACCTGAGGATTGATTAGAAACATTGTTTGACTTGTTTGAACAAAGTTTATTGGTAACTTTTCGGATTCATTTGCATGCATTTTGAACGTGGGAAACCGGTGGATTACTAAGTCAAGCACACCAACTAAACTGACTTTTTGGCATATAAAGAAGGACTTTATCGAACAAAACAACCATTTTTTATGTAGCTGGGGTCATTGTGATTGCAGACAGAGGAAGATCTTCAAAGGTAAGTGATTTATTTTATCGCTATTTCTGACTTTTGTGACGCCTCTGCTTGTTTGGAAAAAGTTTGTAATGCTTTTGTATGTGGGGCGCTGTCCTCAGATAATCCTTTTTGAAATCTGACAAATCGGCTTGATTAACAAGAAGTTAAACTTTTAAATGATGTAGGACACTTGTATTTTCATGAACGTTTAATATTATGACGTTCTATTTTGAATTTCGCACTCTGCATTTTCACCGGATGTTGGCCAGGTGGGACGCTAGCGACGTTTAAATGTTTCCCCTTAAACCACTAGTGTTGCTTTAGCAGTATGCTTAGGGTCCTTGTCCTGCTGGAAGGTGAACCTCCGTCCCAGTCTCAAATCTCTGGAAGACTGAAACAGGTTTCCCTTAAGAATTTCCCTGTATTTAGCGCCATTCATCATTCCTTCAATTCTGACCAGTTTCCCAGTCCCTGCCAATGAAAAACATGGTATTGGTTTGCACCAGACATAGCATTTTCTTTGATGGCCAGAGTCTCCCACATGCCTTTTGGTGAACACCAAACGAGTTTGATTATTTTTTTCTTTAAGTAATGGCTTTTTTTCTGGCCACTCTATGTAAAGCCCAGCTCTGTGGAGTGTACAGCTTGAAGTGGTCCTATGGACAGATACTCCAATCTCCGCTGTAGAGCTTTGCAGCTCCTTCAGGGTTATCTTTGGTCTCCTTGTTGCCTCTCTGATTAATGTCCTCCTTGCCTGAGTTTTGCAAGTACATCCCTGAACTGTTTGGAGAGCTCCTTTGTCTTCATGGTTCCGCTTGCTTGGTGGTGCCCCTTGCTTGGTGGTGCCCCTTGCTTGGTGGTGCCCCTTGCATAGTGGTGTTGCAGACTCTGTGGACTTTATTTAACTAATTATGTGACTTCTGAAGGTAATTGGTTGCTCCAGATCTTTTTTAAGGACTTCATAGCAAAGGGGATGAATACATATGCACACACCACTTTTCCGTTTGTTATATTTAGAATTTTTTGCAACAAGTAATTTTTTTCATTTCACTTCACCAATTTGGACTACTTTGTGTCTGTCCATTACATGAAATCCAATAGAAATCCAGTTAAATTATAGGTTGTAATGCAACAAAATAGGAAAAACGCCAAGGGGGATGAATACATTCGCAAGGCGCTGTACGTGCTCACTGACATAAGAGAACCTTGTGCCATATCTTCTCTTCTAAACTACAAGTAACACACTGCATGTCTCCATAGAGACAAGACTTAATGCCACAGCTGGGCATTCACACTCCCACTCTCCCTATATATGCTGGTTTCTGTCTCTCCCGCTCTAATCTTCCTCTCCCTCTCTATCTTCCTCTCCCTCTCTATCTTCCTCTCCCTCTCTATATTCCTCTCCCTCTCTATCTTCCTCTCCCTATCTCCCTCTCCCTCTCTCTCTCTATCTTCCTCTCCCTCTCTATCTTCCTCTCCCTCTCTCTCTCTATCTTCCTCTCCCTCTCTATCTTCCTCTCCCTCTCTATCTTCCTCTCCCTCTCTATCTTCCTCTCTCTATCTCCCTCTCCCTCTCTCTCTCTCTGTCAATTCAATTCAAAGTGAATTAATTTGAAACGTATTTACGTTGCCAATGCAATTGAAAAAACTCAAACAGAACAACGACAAAAACAATAAAGCAAATGAAACAAGACCAAGACAACAACAACCAGACATTAACAGTCAACACTATAAAAAGTTCCAAGAGAATAACGACGTTTCAAAATATTATATTTTTAGCGGTAAAGAAATGTAACATAACATTTATAATGTTACAATGATACAGATACACATAGGTAATAAGAACAATAATAACAACAATAAAAACGTTGTTGTTTCTGACCTGCTGTTTGACCTTTTCTTGTGGCAGCAGGTCACACATTTTGCTGCTGGTGGTTGCACACTATTTCGCCAAACAGATATGGGAGTTTGTCAAAATGGGGATTTGTGTTTGAATTCTTTGTGGGTTTGTATAATTTGAAGAAAATATGTATCTCTTATATGGTCGTACATTTGGCAGGAGGTTTAAAAAGTGCAGCTCGGTTTCAACCTCATTTTGTGGTCTGTTTTGACTTCAGAGTCTAGTAAGCTGTCAGGTGCTGCAGACTGTTCTGGGCCCTTGATATAAATGTTGAAGAGGATGGGGCTCAAGATACATCACTGTCCCAGTCCCCGGCCCTGAGGGAACAAATCTGTGTTTTTTTTTTTACAATTTTAACCAGACACTTATTGTTGGGCTACATGGATTTTATAATGATGTAGGTTTTTCTCACAACACCCCTTTCCATCAGTTTATACAGCAGACCCTCATGCCAAATTGGATCAAAAGCTTTTTTGAAATCAACAAAGCATGAGAAGACTTTGCCTTTGTTTTGTTTGCTTGTCGTTAACGGTGTGCAGGGTGAATACATGGTCTGTCGCACGATATTGTGGTAAGAAGTCAATTTGACATTTGCTCCAGACATTTGTTTCACTGAGGAAATGTTGGTGTTGATGAAACTGCAGAGGATCGTCCAGAGGTTACTGTTGACACAGATTGTAATTATTGGGGTCAAATTTGTCTCCACTTTCGTGGATTGTAGTGATCAGACCTTGGTTCCAAATGTTGGGGAAGATGCCAGAGCTGAGGATGATGTTAAATAGTTTAAGTATCGCCACCTTGAATTTGTGGTCTGTATAATTGATCATTTAATTTAGGATACCATCAACACTACAGGTCTGTTTGGTTTGGAGGGTCAGTAATTTGACCTGTAGTTCATTCAATGTAACTCGACAATCCAATGGTTTCTGGTAGTCTTTAATAAGCTGGTTCTAAGAATTGTCCTTCATCATGTTTCTGCTGTTTGTTCTTTGTTTTAGGGATTGGAGAAGTGGTTTGTCCATACATCCCCATTTTGGATAGCTAACTCTTCATGTTGTTGTTTGCTCAGTTTTTTTCAAATTTTCCCAGAGGTGACTTGAGAGAGCGAGAGAGAAAGAGAGAGAGAGAGAGATAGATAAAACGAGAGAGAGAGATGACTTATGTCCAGCCCCATCAAGGTGAACACTTAGAGCATATTTGTCAAATTCTTTCCATAGAGGGCCGAGTGTCTGCAGGCTTTGCTCGTCCCTTGTCCTTGATTGATGAATTAAGGTCACTGATTAGTAAGGAGCTCCCCTGACCTGTTTGTCTAGGTCTTAATTGAACCAACAGACACTAGGCCCTCCATGGAATGAGTTTGACACCTCTGCCTCATCACTACCATGTTGACCTTTTGAACAGGAGTTCAAGCTGTATGGGCTAACATTAAAAATAGGAGCTGTGTGGGCTAGCATTACAGATAGGAGCTGTTTGGGCTAGCATTAATTATAGGAGCTGTTTGGTCTAGCATTAAAGATAGGAGCTGTTTGGGCTAGCATTACAGATAGGAGCCGTATGGGCTAACATTAATTATAGGAGCTGTTTGGGCTAGCATTACAGATAGGAGCTGTGTGGGCTAGCATTAAAGATAGGAGCTGTATGGGCTAGCATTAATTATAGGAGCTGTGTGGGCTAGCATTACAGATAAGAGCTGTATGGGCTAGCATTAATTATAGGAGCTGTGTGGGCTAGCATTAAAGATAGCATTAAAGATAGGAGCTGTTTGGGCTAACATTACATTTAGGAGCCGTATCGACTAGCATTAATTATAGGAGCTGTGTGGGCAAGCATTAAATACGGGAGCTGTATGGGCTAGCATTACATTTAGGAGCTGTATGGACTAGCATTAAATGTAGGAGCTGTTTGGGCTAGCATTAATTATAGGAGCCTTGTGGGCAAGCATTAAATACAGGAGCTGAGGTACATTATTACTCTGAGTCAGCTGAGATAGCTGTTCCGTTGTTTCTCTGTTGTGGGCCAAATGCATGTTGTTGTTTTTTTTACCCCCCAACATTGAGACTATATTTCTGATGTAGAGGAAAACTGAAGTCCACAAAAGTCTACAAAAATGCGAGAGGAAAAATGAACAAATAAGCGGTAAACATGTCTATGTGACAGAAAAAGGCTGAGGTGCTATGCCAACTTCTGGTCTATCCTGTGTGTACTGGACAAGGATACTATCTAGGCCGTGGCAACAGACTGACTGTTGGCAGCCATTTTAATGGTAACCATCTGGTGTAAACCACACCTGTAGGGAAAGTTATAGCTAGGTAGCACACTGTCTTGATTACTTTGACAGAGGAACAGGGAATTAAGCTCAAACAGTTTGATGACGTTGAGTAGGAGAATCCCTGATCTTTTCACCTCAGTCCTCTTTGTGGTGTGTAGGTAATACTGTGTGTTTGTGTTAGCAGGGTTCATCCCAAATGGCACCAAGGGCACCCTATGGCAGCTCCTATGGCCTCGGGTCAAGAGTAGTGCACTACCAAGGGAATAGGTTGCCATTTGGGACATTGTAGAACAGCTGAACAAAAGACAACAATGAGGTTAGAATGACAGATCTCTCTGTTAACTACATGTCTGTCTGTCTGTCTGTCTGTCTGTCTGTCTGTCTGTCTGTCTGTCTGTCTGTTAACATTCTGTCTGTTAACTGTCCTGCCTGTCTGTGTGTTAACATTCTGTCTGTTAACTGCCTGTCTGTTAACTGCCTGTCTGTTAACTGTCTGTCTGTTAACATTCTGTCTGTTAACTGTCCTGCCTGTCTGTCTGTTAACTGTCTGTCTGTTAACATTCTGTCTGTTAACTGCCTGTCTGTTAACTGCCTGTCTGTTAACTGTCTGTCTGTTAACATTCTGTCTGTTAACATTCTGTCTGTTAACATTCTGTCTGTTAACTGCCTGTCTGTTAACTGCCTGTCTGTTAACTGTCTGTCTGTTAACATTCTGTCTGTTAACATTCTGTCTGTTAACTGCCTGTCTGTTAACTGTCTGTCTGTTAACATTCTGTCTGTTTATAAAGCCTTCTTAAGTAATCTCTCACCGTACGTTAGTACAGTGTTGATGTGCAGGCATACGGGCTACCAGACCCTCAGGGATGGCTGGTGTTGGCTAATGTAGGATCCCTTCCATCTACACGGAATGGGTAGATGTGCTTTTAGTTTTTCTGAACCTTTCATGTGGAACAATCTCAACAGCACCCTGACATTGGAGGAATTGGTGCCTCTAGGGTTTTTCAGACGGCTGTTAGGGGAACTCTTATTAGTTTTTTATGATTGCATCATGTGTATGCTTGTTTTGTGTGTATGGTTGTTTTGTGTGTATGCTTGTTTTGTGTGTATGATTGTTTTGGATTCGTTTCATTACGACCATTACGACCATTACCCCTGGCAGGGTAACTACATTACCTCTACATTAATAGGACCATTACCCCTGGCAGGGAATCTATAGTACCTCTACATTATCAGGACCATTACCCCTGGCAGGGTAACTACAGTACCTCTATATTATCAGGACCATTACCCCTGGCAGGGTAACTACAGTACCTCTACATTACCATGACCATTACCCCTGGCAGGGTATCAAAAGTACCTCTACATTACCATGACCATTACCCCTGGCAGGGTATCTATAGTACCTCTACATTACCATGACCATTACCCCTGGCAGGGTATCAAAAGTACCTCTACATTACTATGACCATTACCCCTGGCAGGGTATCTATAGTACCTCTACGTTATCTGGACCATTACCCCTGGCAGGGTATCTATAGTACCTCTACATTATCTGGACCATTACCCCTGGCAGGGTATCTATAGTACCTCTACAAATTCAGGACCATTACCCCTGGCAGGGTATCTATAGTACCTGTACATTACTGAGACCATTACCCCTGGTAGGATAACTACATTACCTCTACATTATCTGGACCATTGCCCCTGGCAGGGTATCTATAGTACCTCTACATTATCAGGACCATTACCCCTGGCAGGGTAACTACAGTACCTCTACATTATCAGGACCATTACCCCTGGCAGGGTAACTACAGTACATCTACATTACCATGACCATTACCCCTGGCAGGGTATCTATAGTACCTCTACATTATCAGGACCATTACCCCTGGCAGGGTATCTATAGTACCTCTACGTTATCTGGACCATTACCCCTGGCAGGGTATCTATAGTACCTCTACGTTATCTGGACCATTACCCCTGGCAGGGTATCTATAGTACCTCTACAAATTCAGGACCATTACCCCTGGCAGGGTATCTATAGTACCTGTACATTACTGAGACCATTACCCCTGGCAGGGTAACTACAGTACCTCTACATTATCAGGACCATTACCCCTGGCAGGGTATCTATAGTACCTCTACATTATCAGGACCATTACTCCTGGCAGGGTATCTATAGTACCTGTACATTATCAGGACCATTACCCCTGACAGGGTATCTATAGTACCTCTACATTACTGAGACCATTACCCCTGGCAGGGTAACTACAGTACCTCTACATTACTGAGACCATTACCCCTGGCAGGGTAACTACAGTACCTTTACATTATCTGGACCATTACCCCTGGCAGGGTAACTACAGTGGCTCCCTATTACAATAATGAATGGTCTATCTAGAGCTCCTGATACGACACAGTAAATACACCAAGGGTAGCGTCCCAAATGGCACCCTATTCCCTATATAGTGCACTATGGGCCCTGATCAAAAAGTAGTGCACTATATAGTGAATAGGGTGCCATTTGGGATGCATTATTCATGAATAGTAAAGTAAACCAGGTGCATCGAAGCGAAGCCAGCCGGAGCACCTTCAGGAGATTGTTAAGGCATAATTAGCGTCAGTTTCCAACGCTAACAGAGACAGCGGTAGCTCACTGCTCTTTGTATCATATAATAACACGTGCCATTTAGCAGACACTTGTATTCAACGTGACTTGCAGTAGTGCGTCCGTGGATGTATGGACGGCCCCAGCAGAACTCAATGCCCTCACTGTGGCGTTGCACTATGCTCTATCAGCTGACCCTCACAGGACCATTATCAACACAATACACCTGGTTTACTGTATTAGCCTATTAGATGTATCGACCAATATCAACACAATACACCTGGTTAACTATATCAGCCTATTAGATGTATTGACCAATATCAACACAATACACCTGGTTAGTTGTATCAGCCTATTAGATGTGTTGACCAATATCAACACAATACACCTGGTTAACTATATCAGCCTATTAGATGTATTGACCAATATCAACACAATACACCTGGTTAGTTGTATCAGCCTATTAGATGTGTTGACCAATATCAACACAATACTCCTGGTTTATTGTATCAGCCTAACACATGTCTTGACCATTGTTATCAGCTAAACACTTCAAATATGAATATATATAATATAATATATAATATTAATATATTTAATATGACTATAGATAATATATAATATAATATAAAATATAATATTAATAAATATAGTATAATGAATATGGTATATAATATAATATTAACATATAATATAATATATAATATATATAATATAATATTAATATATATAATATAATGTATATAATATATAATATAAAATATAATATTAATAAATATAATATAATATACCCTTCCATTGTTGAGGTACGCCCACACCCTTCTGTTGTTGAGGTATGACCACACCCTTCTGTTGTTGAGGTACGCCCACACCCTTCTGTTGTGTTGTTGAGGTACGCCCACACCCTTCTGTTGTTGAGGTACGCCCACACCCTTCTGTTGTTGAGGTATGACCACACCCTTCTGTTGTGTTGTTGAGGTACGCCCACACCCTTCTGTTGTTGAGGTACGCCCACACCCTTCTGTTGTTGAGGTACGCTCACACCCTTCTGTTGTTGAGGTATGCCCACACCCTTCTGTTGTTGAGGTACGCTCACACCCTTCTGTTTTTGAGGTATGACCACACCCTTCTGTTGTGTTGTTGAGGTACGCCCACACCATTCTGTTGTGTTGTTGAGGTACGACCACACCCTTCTGTTGTTGAGGTACGACCACACCATTCTGTTGTGTTGTTGAGGTACGCCCACACCCTTCTGTTGTTGAGTTACGACCACACCCTTCTGTTGTCTTGTTGAGGTACGCCCACACCCTTCTGTTGTCTTGTTGAGGTACGCCCACACCCTTCTGTTGTTAAGGTACGCCCACACCCTTCTGATGTTGAGGTACGCCCGCACCCTTCTGATGCTGAGGTACGCCCACACCCTTCTGATGTTGAGGTACGCCCACACCCTTCTGATGTTGAGGTACGCCCACACCCTTCTGATGTTGAGGTACGCCCGCACCCTTCTGTTGTTGAGGTACGCCCACACCCTTCTGATGTTGAGGTACGCCCGCACCCTTCTGATGTTGAGGTACGCCCATACCCTTCTGATGTTGAGGTACGCCCACACCCTTCTGATGTTGAGGTACGCCCGCACCCTTCTTTAGTTGAGGTACGCCCACACCCTTCTGTTGTTGAGGTATGCCCACACCCTTCTGATGTTGAGGTACGCCCACACCCTTCAAACATAGAAAAGCTGCATTTGAACATACTTATTTACCATTTTTAGGAAGGAAAACGACTCAACTCATATTGTAATTAATTATAGGTCATATTTAATAGAAATCTGAAAACACTGGACAGTTACTTTAAGTGTCCTCTTTGGTTTTTTTTTAACTAATTTGTCCTGACTGATGCAGCCATAGGAATCAGAGCCATTTGTTTGCGGAAAAACTCTGATAACGTGTCAACCAGGAGAAGGTTTTACAGCTAGGTGAGGCCCTGGGGCTTAATAATACAACAGGGTTTTAAAGAAGAGGAGGAGGAGGAAATCAGGAGGAGGTGGAGGGGGGGAGGAGGAGGAGGAGGAAGTTAGGAGGAGGTGGAGGAGGTGAGGGGGAGGAGGAGGTGGAGATGGAGGAGGTGGAGATGGAGGAAATCAGGAGGAGGTGGAGAGGGGGAGGAGGTGGAGGAGGAGGAGGAGGAGGAGGAGGAGGAGGAGGAGGAGAGGAGGAGGAGGAAATCAGGAGGAGGTGGAGGAGGAGAGGAGGAGGAGGAGGAGGTGGAGATGGAGGAGGTGGAGGAGGAGGAAATCAGGAGGAGGTGGAGAGGGGGAGGAGGTGGAGGAGGAGGAGGAGGAGAGGAGGAGGAGGTGGAGAGGGGGAGGAGGAGGAGGAAATCATGAGGAGGTGGAGGAGGAGAGGAGGAGGTGGAGATGGAGGAGGAGGATATCAGGAGGAGGAGAGGAGGAGGAGAGGAGGAGGTGGAGGAGGTGGAGGAGGAGAGGAGGAGGTGGAGATGGAGGAGGAGGATATCAGGAGGAGGAGAGGAGGAGGAGGAGGAGTTGGAGGAGGAGAGGAGGAGGAGGAGGAGGAGGAGGAGGAGGAGGAGGAGGAGGAGGAGGAGGAGGAGGAGGAGGACGAGAAAGGACATTTTCAGCACTGTATTTTCGTTGCATGTCCACTGAGGACAAATGTATTCAGTGAGAATAAACAGATTAGATCACATTCTGATCCCAATCAGAGAGTTGTTTCTCTAGCAGTGAGCTGGAGGGAGGAGGAATCAATAGGTTAGAGAAGAGCAGAACAGAGAGACCTATGAACAGGGAAAATGAAGCAGTGAAGAGCAGAACAGAGAGACCTATGAACAGGGAAAATGAAGCAATGAAGGGCAGAACTCTCACCAAGAAGAGAGAGGGAGAGAGGGGAGAGAAAGAGAGAGATAACCTTAAGCCTAACTATTTACACATAATATAACATGTATAATGTCTTCTGGAACGTTTGTGGGTGTAATGTTTACTGCTAATTTTTATTCTTTTTTTTCACTTTTGTGTCATCTAGTTCACTTGTTTGGCAGTGTTAACATATGCTTCCCATGCCAATAAAGCCCTTAAATTGAAATTGAATTGAGAAAGAGATGGAGTCAGAAGTAATGTGATGAGAGAGAAATAGAAGAGAGAGAAAGAGAGAGAGGGATAGGGAGAGAGAAAGAGAGAGAGAGAGAGAGGGATAGGGAGAGAGAGAGCGAGAGAGAGAGGGATACAGATGTGGAGAGAGAGATATAGGGAGAGAGAGAGATGAAGAGATGGAGAGAGAGAGAGAGGGATACAGATGTGGAGAGAGAGAGATAGGGAGAGAGAGATGGTTGTGCGATAAGAGATGAATATATAATTGTATATTTTTTTTTACCATAATTTTTGAAATGCTAGAGACAGGCCATAATATATTATTCCAGCCAAGGTGCAATTTGGATATTGGCCACTAGATGGCAGCAGTGCATGTGCAAATTTAAGCCTGATCCAATGAACCATTGTATTTCTCTTAAAAACGTGGAATCAAGACTGCCCAAGTGTGCCTAATTTGTTTATACTTTTCATGTTCAAAACTGTGCACTCTCCTCAAACAATAGAATGGTAATTATTTCACTGTAATAGCTACTGTAAATTGGACAATGCAGTTAGATTAACAAGAATTTAAGCTTTCTCCCAATATCAGATACGTCTATGTCCTGGGAAATGTTCATTTTACTTATAACCTCATGCTAATCAACCAGTGAACACGCTTTACCATCTGGCAGTTTTTATTTTTTAACCTTTATTTAACTATTCAAGTCAGTTAAGAACAAATTCTTATTTACAATGAAGGCCTACACCGGCCAAATCCGGACGACGCTGGGCCAATTGTGCGCCACCCTAAGGTACTCCCGATCACGGCCGTTTGTGATACAGCCCGGATTTTAACCAGAGTGTCTGTAGTGACGCCTCTAGCACTTAGATGCAGTGCCTTAGACAGCTGCACCACTCAAGAGCCCAGTCCGACGGACAAATCTGCGTTTGGCGGATGCAAGGAGAACGCTACCTGCCCCAATGCAAAGTGCCAACTCTAAAGTTTGGTGGAGGAGGAATAATGGTCTGGGGCTGTTTTTCATGATTCGTGCTAGGCCAATTAGTTCCAGTAAAGAGAAATCGTAATGGTACAGCATACAATGAAATGCTAGACTATTCTGTGCTTCCAACTTTGTGGCAACAGTTTGGGGAAAACCCATTTCCTGTTTCAGCATGACAATGCCCCCGTGCACAAAGAGAGGTCCATGCAGAAATATTTTGTCGAGATCAGTGTGGAGGAACTTGACTGGCTTGCACAGAGCCCTGACCTCAACTCTATTGAACACCTTTGGGATGAATTGGAACTCCGACTGCGAGCCTTATCGCCAAAACATCAGTGCCCGACCTCACTAACACTAGTGGAGTGCAGGTGGAGGCTGTTATAGCAGCAATGTTCCAACACTGGTGGAAAGCCTTCCCAGAAGAGTGGAGGCTGTTATAGCAGCAATGTTCCAACATCTAGTGGAAAGCCTTCCCAGAAGAGTGGAGAAGGTTATAGAAGCAATGTCCCAACATCTAGTGGAGATCCTTCCCAGAAGAGTGGAGGCTGTTATAGCGGCAAATTCTTTGGAATGAGACGTTCGACCAGCAGGTGTCCACATACTTTTGTCCGTGTAGTGTATAAAGTAGTGCTAAGAAGTACACATCTTTTTAGGAAGGTGACACAGAATTGCCTTCTCTGGTTTCTCTGCTTGTCTATTTAAAGTCTGTGTTGTCTCTGTGCTGTCTTCGTGTTGTCTCTGTGCTGTCTCCACAAGGTGGAGTTGTCCTCATTAGCTAGTTGGCAGACTCTCACGAACTCCCCTCTGTCTCCCAGTTTAAGTCAGGATCACGGGAGAGAGAGAGAGAACAGCCTTAACTCTTTATCAAAGTCATTTAGTTCAACTGCAGAAAAAATAGAACTGTAGACTTGAAAAGACACACACTACCAGTCAAAAGTTCAAGAACACCTTCAAGGGATTTTCTTTACTTTTACTATTTTTTATACATTGTATAAAAATAGAGAAGACATAACAACTATGAAATAACACAAATGGAATCATGTAGTAACCAAAAAAGTGTTAAACAAATCTAAATATATTTATATATTTAATATATTGACAGCTTTGCACATGCTTGGCATTCTCTCAACCAGCTTCATGAGGTAGTCACCTGGAATGCATTTAAATTAATAGGTGTGCCTTCTTAAAAGTTAATTTGTGGAATTTCTTTCCTTCTTAATGCGATTGAGCCAGTCAGTTGTGTTGTGACAAGGTAGGGGTGGTATACCCCTACAGAAATTGGCTCACCTATTTGGTAAAAGATCAAGTCCATATTATGGTAAGAACACCTCAAATAAGCAAAGAGAAATGACAGTCCATCATTACTTTAAGACATGAAGGTCAGTCAGGGCAGAACATTTTCAAGAACTTTGAACGTTTCTTCAAGTGCATTCGCCTAAACCATCAATGGCTATGATGAAACTGTCTCTCATGAGGACCGCCACAGGAAAGGAAGACCCAGAGTTACCTCTGCTGCAGAGGATAAGTTCATTAGAGTTAACTGTCTCTCATGAGGACCACCACAGGAATGGAAGACCCAGAGTTACCTCTGCTGCAGAGGATAAGTTCATTAGCGTTAACTGTCTCTCATGAGGACCGCCACAGGAATGGAAGACCCAGAGTTACCTCTGCTGCAGAGGATAAGTTCATTAGAGTTAACTGTCTCTCATGAGGACCGCCACAGGAATGGAAGACCCAGAGTTACCTCTGCTGCAGAGGATAAGTTCATTAGAATTACCAGCCTCAGAAATTGGATAAGTTCATCAGACTTAACTGCACCTCAGATTGCAGCACAAATAAATGCTTCACAGAGTTCAAGTAACAGACACATCTCAACATCAACTGTTCAGAGGAGACTGTGTGAATCAGACCTTCATGGTTGAATTGCTGCAAAGAAACCACTACTAAAGGACACCAATAAGAAGAAGAGACTAGCTTGGGCCAAGAAACACGAGCAATGGACGACCGGTAGAAAATTGTCCTTTGGTCTGGAGTCCAAATTGAGCATTTTTGGTTCCAACATCCGTGTCTTTGTGAGACGCGGTGTGGGTGAACGGATGATCTCCGCATGTGTATTTCCCACCGTGAAGCATGGAGGAGGAGGTGTTATGGTGTGGGGGGTGCTTTGCTGGTGACACTGTCTGTGATGTATTTAGAATTCAAGGCACACTTAACCAGCATGGCTACCACAGCATCTGCAGCGATAAGCCATCCCATCTGGTTTTTGTTTTAATGGAACTATCATTTATTTTTCAACAGGACAATGACCCAACACACCTCCAGGCTGTATAAGGTCTATTATTACCAAGAAGGAGAGTAACAGAGTGCTGCATCAGCTGACCTGGCCTCCACAATCACCTGACCAAATTGAGATGGTTTGGGATGAGTCGGACCGCAGAGTGAAGGAAAAGTAGCAAACTAGTGCTCAGCATATGTGGGAAGTCCTTAAAAGACAGTTTTAAAATCATTCCAGGTGAAGCTGGTTGAGACAATGCCACGAGTGTGCAAAACTGTCATCAATGCAAAGGTTGGCTATTTGAAGAATCTCAAATATGAAATATATTTTGATTTGCTTACAGTTTGTTTTTTACAATCGCTAGGATCTATTTCTCAATGCTTAGGTCGCATTTTCATAACTCTGTGGGCTAAACTGTGGCTCATTCTTCATTGCTTTGGCACAAAATGCATTCAATGACTACATCTTTCAAATTTCATTAATTACTTTCTCACTCAGACACAACCACCACCAAAACTCTACGTACAGTTGAATTCGGAAGTTTACATACACCTTAGCCAAATACATTTAAACTTAGTTTTTCACAATTCCTGACATTTAATCCTAGTAAAAATTCCCTGTCTTAGGTCAGGTAGGATCACCACTTTATTTTACGAATGTGAAATGTCAGAATAATAGTAGAGAGAAGGATTTATTTCAGCTTTTATTTCTTTCATCACATTCCCAGAGGGTCAGAAGTTTACATACACTCAATTAGTATTTGGTAGCATAGCCTTTAAATTGTTTAACTTGGGTCAAACGTTTCGGGTAGCCTTCCACAACCGTCCCACATGAAGGTTATAATAAGTTGGGTGAATTTTGGCCCATTCCTCCTGACAGAGCTGGTGTAAGGCCTCCTGACAGAGTTAGGCTTGTAGGCCTCCTTGTTCACACACACTTTTTCAGTTCTGCCCACAAATGTTCTATAGGATTGAGGTCAGGACTTTGTGATGACCACTCCAACAGACTGACTTTGTTGTCCTTGAGCCATTTTGCCACAGCTTTGGAAGTATGCTTGGGATCATTGTCCATTTGGAAGACCCAGTTGCGACCAAGCTTTAACTTCCTGACTGATGTCTTGAGATGTTGCTTCAATATATCCACTTAATTGTCCCACCTCATGATGCCATCTATTTTGTGACGTGCACCAGTCACTCCTGCAGCAAAGCACCCCCACAACATGATGATGCCACCCCCGTGCTTCACAGTGTTTTTTTTGGACAGCAGTGGCTTCTTCCGTGGTGTCCTCACATGAACACCATTCTTGTTTAGTGTTTTACGTATCATAGACTCGTCAACAGAGAAGTTAACATGTTCCAGAGATTTCTGTAAGTCTTTAGCTGACACTCTAGGATTCTTCTTACAGAGAGAGAGGAAAGATAATGAAGCTATAAGGAACAGTTGTTGGCCTGAAGGATCAGCCCTGGTGTTGACCCATTCAGTTTGTGAGTGCATCATTCACCTGTGTAGTCAGTGTAAATAGTCAGGCTTGCAATCTCCTTTGAGCTGGTTACTCATGGATACAGCAAAGAATCCCCACAACATGATGCTGACACCCCCATGCTTCACGGTTGGGATGGTGTTCTTCGGCTTGCAAGCTTCCCCCTTTATCCTCCAAACATAACGATGGTCATTATGGCCAAACAGTTTTATTTTTGTTTCATCAGACCAGAGGACATTTCTCCAAATCGTTGATATGGTCATCAGAAACAACAATGGCATAAAACTCACAGAGATTCGGGACAGAGTGTTGGCAGACAACATTATCTTTGGAAATATTTACAATGCAAGCATAACTATTTCTAGAGTCCTGAAACAACGTCAAGTCAAGATGAAGCAGTTGTACACGGTCTCCTTTGAGAGGAACTCTGAACGAGTCAAGCAACTCAGAGATGTCCCGGGCCAGAGGTGTGCCAGCACATGGTGTCAATTTTCCAACTCAGAGATGTCCCGGGCCAGAGGTGTGCCAGCATATGGTGTCAATTTTCCAACTCAGAGATGTCCCGGGCCAGAGGTGTGCCAGTATATGGTGTCAATTTTCCAACTCAGAGATGTCCCGGGCCAGAGGTGTGCCAGCATATGGTGTCAATTTTCCAACTCAGAGATGTCCCGGGCCAGAGGTGTGCCAGCATATGGTGTCAATTTTCCAACTCAGAGATGTCCCGGGCCAGAGGTGTGCCAGCATATGGTGTCAATTTTCCAACTCAGAGATGTCCCGGGCCAGAGGTGTGCCAGTATATGGTGTCAATTTTCCAACCCGGGCCAGAGGTGTGCCAGATATGGTGTCAATGTCCCGGGCCAGAGGTGTGCCAGCATATGGTGTCAATTTTCCAACTCAGAGATGTCCCGGGCCAGAGGTGTGCCAGCATATGGTGTCAATTTTCCAACTCAGAGATGTCCCGGGCCAGAGGTGTGCCAGTATATGGTGTCAATTTTCCAACTCAGAGATGTCCCGGGCCAGAGGTGTGCCAGCATATGGTGTCAATTTTCCAACTCAGAGATGTCCCGGGCCAGAGGTGTGCCAGCATATGGTGTCAATTTTCCAACTCAGAGATGTCCCGGGCCAGAGGTGTGCCAGCATATGGTGTCAATTTTCCAACTCAGAGATGTCCCGGGCCAGAGGTGTGCCAGCATATGGTGTCAATTTTCCAACTCAGAGATGTCCCGGGCCAGAGGTGTGCCAGCATATGGTGTCAATTTTCCAACTCAGAGATGTCCCGGGCCAGAGGTGTGCCAGTATATGGTGTCAATTTTCCAACTCAGAGATGTCCCGGGCCAGAGGTGTGCCAGTATATGGTGTCAATTTTCCAACTCAGAGATGTCCCGGGCCAGAGGTGTGCCAGCATATGGTGTCAATTTTCCAACTCAGAGATGTCCCGGGCCAGAGGTGTGCCAGCATATGGTGTCAATTTTCCAACTCAGAGATGTCCCGGGCCAGAGGTGTGCCAGCATATGGTGTCAATTTTCCAACTCAGAGATGTCCCGGGCCAGAGGTGTGCCAGCATATGGTGTCAATTTTCCAACTCAGAGATGTCCCGGGCCAGAGGTGTGCCAGCATATGGTGTCAATTTTCCAACTCAGAGATGTCCCGGGCCAGAGGTGTGCCAGCATATGGTGTCAATTTTCCAACTCAGAGATGTCCCGGGCCAGAGGTGTGCCAGCACATGGTGTCAATTTTCCAACTCAGAGATGTCCCGGGCCAGAGGTGTGCCAGTATATGGTGTCAATTTTCCAACTCAGAGATGTCCCGGGCCAGAGGTGTGCCAGTATATGGTGTCAATTTTCCAACTCAGAGATGTCCCGGGCCAGAGGTGTGCCAGCATATGGTGTCAATTTTCCAACTCAGAGGTCCCGTGTGCCAGCATATGGTGTCAATTTTCCAACTCAGAGATGTCCCGGGCCAGAGGTGTGCCAGCATATGGTGTCAATTTTCCAACTCAGAGATGTCCCGGGCCAGAGGTGTGCCAGCACATGGTGTCATATGGTGTCATATGGTGTCAATTTTCCAACTCAGAGATGTCCCGGGCCAGAGGTGTGCCAGCATATGGTGTCAATTTTCCAACTCAGAGATGTCCCGGGCCAGAGGTGTGCCAGCATATGGTGTCAATTTTCCAACTCAGAGATGTCCCGGGCCAGAGGTGTGCCAGCACATGGTGTCAATTTTCCAACTCAGAGATGTCCCGGGCCAGAGGTGTGCCAGTATATGGTGTCAATTTTCCAACTCAGAGATGTCCCGGGCCAGAGGTGTGCCAGTATATGGTGTCAATTTTCCAACTCAGAGATGTCCCGGGCCAGAGGTGTGCCAGTATATGGTGTCAATTTTCCAACTCAGAGATGTCCCGGGCCAGAGGTGTGCCAGTATATGGTGTCAATTTTCCAACTCAGAGATGTCCCGGGCCAGAGGTGTGCCAGTATATGGTGTCAATTTTCCAACTCAGAGATGTCCCGGGCCAGAGGTGTGCCAGTATATGGTGTCAATTTTCCAACTCAGAGATGTCCCGGGCCAGAGGTGTGCCAGTATATGGTGTCAATTTTCCAACTCAGAGATGTCCCGGGCCAGAGGTGTGCCAGTATATGGTGTCAATTTTCCAACTCAGAGATGTCCCGGGCCAGAGGTGTGCCAGCACATGGTGTCAATTTTCCAACTCAGAGATGTCCCGGGCCAGAGGTGTGCCAGTATATGGTGTCAATTTTCCAACTCAGAGATGTCCCGGGCCAGAGGTGTGCCAGTATATGGTGTCAATTTTCCAACTCAGAGATGTCCCGGGCCAGAGGTGTGCCAGCACATGGTGTCAATTTTCCAACTCAGAGATGTCCCGGGCCAGAGGTGTGCCAGCACATGGTGTCAATTTTCCAACTCAGAGATGTCCCGGGCCAGAGGTGTGCCAGCACATGGTGTCAATTTTCCAACTCAGAGATGTCCCGGGCCAGAGGTGTGCCAGCACATGGTGTCAATTTTCCAACTCAGAGATGTCCCGGGCCAGAGGTGTGCCAGCATATGGTGTCAATTTTCCAACTCAGAGATGTCCCGGGCCAGAGGTGTGCCAGCATATGGTGTCAATTTTCCAACTCAGAGATGTCCCGGGCCAGAGGTGTGCCAGTATATGGTGTCAATTTTCCAACTCAGAGATGTCCCGGGCCAGAGGTGTGCCAGCATATGGTGTCAATTTTCCAACTCAGAGATGTCCCGGGCCAGAGGTGTGCCAGCATATGGTGTCAATTTTCCAACTCAGAGATGTCCCGGGCCAGAGGTGTGCCAGCATATGGTGTCAATTTTCCAACTCAGAGATGTCCCGGGCCAGAGGTGTGCCAGTATATGGTGTCAATTGCATCATGTCTGATTCATTCCTGTAACATAAAATGCAGTGAATTCTAGAGAGGTGTCAGTCTTGTTTTGTAAAGACATTTTACACAAGAAAAACATTGACTGTTGTCAGTGTTTTTTTAAGGTCACTGCTTTATGAGTGACAACGTGTGCTTGTTGGGTGACAACCTTTGCTAGTGTTCTGGAAGAATGAGTTGATTTGAGACATGTATGAAGTGTTTTGGTAGTTTTAGTGGATTTTGGAGGTGAAATGAAATGACCCAGTCAAGCTGAAAGTTGGTTAGGAGAACTGTGTGAAGAGTTTTGAAAAAAAGTGACCTAAGAAATGGTTCCTAGCGATTGTAAAAAAAATATAAAAATAAATAAATAATAATAATAACGTTTTTCTTACTACTAAATTTATTTTTTCTTACTACATGATTCCATATGTGTTATTTCATAGTTTTGATGTCTTCGCTATTATTCTACAATGTAGCAAATAGTAACATGAAAAGAAAAACCCTTGAATGAGTAGGTGTTCTAAAACATTTGATTGGTCGTCCACCTCTCCTCCTCTCAGAAACAGTGACCAATAGAAAACTATTTCTCACAAAACCTTAATCCTCAAACCAGCCTTCTGTTTTCTGCTCTTACTGTTGTCCACAGAAGCTTTGTTCTTACAGATCTTTGAGCAGATGAGACGAGTCAGAGGAGCTGCTGTGTGTATATGTGATGGGTTATGTCTGTGTGTGATGGGGTGAGTGTGTGATGGGGTGTGTAAGAGTGTGTGTGAACGGGTGTGTGTGTGTGTGTGTGTGTGTGAATTCATCACCACATTGTCACAGTACGTAATGAGTGTAATTCCAAAAAAGGAAAGTTAATCTTTCCTGATGGGAATCCAGTGAAGCGAGACGGTGTTACTGAACCATTCATTATGACATTATGAGAAAGAGAGAGTTTGAAAAGAAATGACGCTGCAGAGAAGGTTGAATTGCTACCTTTTGGCTTGACCTTCAACGGAAT
The DNA here is from genome assembly GCF_045791955.1 of Oncorhynchus clarkii lewisi. Classification (NCBI taxonomy): domain Eukaryota; kingdom Metazoa; phylum Chordata; class Actinopteri; order Salmoniformes; family Salmonidae; genus Oncorhynchus; species Oncorhynchus clarkii. The sequence goes on from NC_092157.1 coordinate 4,283,999, forward strand.
CGTCAGATTGGAGACGTTCATTACCCAGAATGCAGCTGTCAGTGAGTTAGACGTGCTTGTCCTCGCCTGCCATATAAGGCCAAGGGAACGGGGCAGATTTGAAGCGTTAAAGGCTTCATCGCTCTGCTCTCCCTGTCACTCTCTATCACTCTCTATCACTCTCTATCTCTATCTCTATCTCTCTCTATCACTCTCTATCACTCTCTATCACTCTCTATCACTCTCTATCACTCTCTATCACTCTCTGTCTCTCTCTATCACTCTCTATCACTCTCTATCTCTCTCTATCACTCTCTATCACTCTCTATCACTCTCTATCACTCTCTATCTCTCTCTATCACTCTCTCTCTCTCTCTCTCTCTCTATCTCTATCTCTATCTCTCTCTATCACTCTCTATCACTCTCTATCACTCTCTATCACTCTCTATCTCTCTCTATCACTCCCTGTCACTCTCTATCACTCTCTATCACTCTCTCTCTCTCTCTCTCTCTCTATCTCTATCTCTATCTCTCTCTATCACTCTCTATCACTCTCTATCACTCTCTATCACTCTCTATCACTCTCTATCACTCTCTGTCTCTCTCTATCACTCTCTATCACTCTCTATCTCTCTCTATCACTCTCTATCACTCTCTATCACTCTCTATCTCTCTCTATCTCTCTCTCTCTCTCTCTCTCTCTCTATCTCTATCTCTATCTCTCTCTATCACTCTCTATCACTCTCTATCACTCTCTATCACTCTCTATCTCTCTCTATCACTCCCTGTCACTCTCTATCACTCTCTATCACTCTCTATCACTCTCTATCACTCTCTATCACTCTCTGTCTCTCTCTATCACTCTCTATCACTCTCTATCACTCTCTGTCTCTCTCTATCACTCTCTATCACTCTCTATCTCTCTCTATCACTCTCTATCACTCTCTATCACTCTCTGTCTCTCTCTATCACTCTCTATCACTCTCTATCTCTCTCTATCACTCTCTATCACTCTCTATCACTCTCTATCTCTCTCTATCACTCTCTATCACTCTCTATCACTCTCTATCACTCTCTATCACTCTCTATCACTCTCTGTCTCTCTCTATCACTCTCTATCACTCTCTATCTCTCTCTATCACTCTCTATCACTCTCTATCACTCTCTATCTCTCTCTATCACTCTCTATCACTCTCTATCACTCTCTATCACTCTCTATCACTCTCTATCACTCTCTATCACTCTCTATCTCTCTCTATCACTCTCTATCACTCTCTATCACTCTCTATCTCTCTCTATCACTCTCTATCACTCTCTATCACTCTCTATCACTCTCTATCACTCTCTATCACTCTCTGTCTCTCTCTATCACTCTCTATCACTCTCTATCACTCTCTATCACTCTCTATCACTCTCTATCACTCTCTATCACTCTCTGTCTCTCTCTATCACTCTCTATCACTCTCTATCTCTCTCTATCACTCTCTATCACTCTCTATCACTCTCTATCACTCTCTATCACTCTCTATCACTCTCTATCACTCTCTATCACTCTCTATCACTCTCTCTATCACTCTCTATCACTCTCTATCACTCTCTATCACTCTCTATCACTCTCTGTCTCTCTCTATCACTCTCTATCACTCTCTATCACTCTCTGTCTCTCTCTATCACTCTCTATCACTCTCTATCTCTCTCTATCACTCTCTATCACTCTCTATCACTCTCTGTCTCTCTCTATCACTCTCTATCACTCTCTATCTCTCTCTATCACTCTCTATCACTCTCTATCACTCTCTATCTCTCTCTATCACTCTCTATCACTCTCTATCACTCTCTATCACTCTCTATCACTCTCTGTCTCTCTCTATCACTCTCTATCACTCTCTATCTCTCTCTATCACTCTCTATCACTCTCTATCACTCTCTATCTCTCTCTATCACTCTCTATCACTCTCTATCACTCTCTATCACTCTCTATCACTCTCTATCACTCTCTATCACTCTCTATCTCTCTCTATCACTCTCTATCACTCTCTATCACTCTCTATCTCTCTCTATCACTCTCTATCACTCTCTATCACTCTCTATCACTCTCTATCACTCTCTATCACTCTCTATCACTCTCTATCACTCTCTATCACTCTCTATCTCTCTCTATCACTCTCTATCACTCTCTATCACTCTCTATCACTCTCTATCACTCTCTATCACTCTCTATCACTCTCTATCACTCTCTATCACTCTCTCTATCACTCTCTATCACTCTCTATCACTCTCTATCACTCTCTATCTGTCTCTCGCTCATCTCCCTGTCTCTCTCTCTCTCCCTGTCTCTCTCTCTCTCCCTATCTCTCTCTCTCTCCCTGTCTCTCTCTCTCTCTCTGTCTCTCTCTCTCTCTCTCTCTCTCTATCTGTCTCTCTCTCTCTCTATCTGTCTCTCTCTCTCTCTCTCTCTCTCTCTCTATCTGTCTCTCTCTCTCTCTATCTGTCTCTCTCTCTCTCTATCTGTCTCTATCTGTCTCTATCTGTCTCTCTCTATCTGTCTCTATCTGTCTCTATCTGTCTCTCTCTCTCTCTATCTGTCTCTATCTGTCTCTATCTGTCTCTCGCTCATCTCCCTGTCACTCTCTATCACTCTCTATCACTCTCTATCACTCTCTATCACTCTCTATCACTCTCTATCTGTCTCTATCACTCTCTATCACTCTCTATCACTCTCTATCACTCTCTATCACTCTCTATCTGTCTCTATCACTCTCTATCACTCTCTATCACTCTCTATCACTCTCTATCACTCTCTATCACTCTCTATCACTCTCTGTCTCTCTCTATCACTCTCTATCACTCTCTATCACTCTCTATCACTCTCTATCACTCTCTATCACTCTCTATCACTCTCTATCACTCTCTGTCACTCTCTGTCACTCTCTGTCTCTCTCTATCACTCTCTATCACTCTCTGTCACTCTCTGTCTCTCTCTATCACTCTCTATCACTCTCTGTCACTCTCTGTCTCTCTCTATCACTCTCTATCACTCTCTGTCACTCTCTGTCTCTCTCTATCACTCTCTGTCACTCTCTGTCTCTCTCTATCACTCTCTATCACTCTCTGTCTCTCTCTATCACTCTCTATCACTCTCTGTCTCTCTCTATCACTCTCTATCACTCTCTATCACTCTCTATCACTCTCTATCTGTCTCTCGCTCATCTCCCTGTCACTCTCTATCACTCTCTATCACTCTCTATCACTCTCTATCACTCTCTGTCACTCTCTGTCTCTCTCTATCACTCTCTATCACTCTCTGTCACTCTCTGTCTCTCTCTATCACTCTCTATCACTCTCTGTCACTCTCTGTCTCTCTCTATCACTCTCTGTCACTCTCTGTCTCTCTCTATCACTCTCTATCACTCTCTGTCTCTCTCTATCACTCTCTATCACTCTCTGTCTCTCTCTATCACTCTCTATCACTCTCTATCACTCTCTATCACTCTCTATCACTCTCTATCACTCTCTATCTGTCTCTCGCTCATCTCCCTGTCACTCTCTATCACTCTCTATCACTCTCTATCACTCTCTATCACTCTCTATCACTCTCTATCACTCTCTATCACTCTCTATCTGTCTCTCGCTCATCTCCCTGTCACTCTCTATCACTCTCTATCACTCTCTATCACTCTCTATCACTCTCTATCACTCTCTATCACTCTCTATCACTCTCTGTCTCTCTCTATCACTCTATATCACTCTCTATCACTCTCTATCTGTCTCTCGCTCATCTCCCTGTCACTCTCTATCACTCTATATCACTCTCTATCACTCTCTATCACTCTCTATCACTCTCTATCACTCTCTATCACTCTCTATCACTCTCTATCACTCTCTATCACTCTCTGTCACTCTCTGTCTCTCTCTATCACTCTCTATCACTCTCTGTCACTCTCTGTCTCTCTCTATCACTCTCTATCACTCTCTGTCACTCTCTGTCTCTCTCTATCACTCTCTGTCACTCTCTGTCTCTCTCTATCACTCTCTATCACTCTCTGTCTCTCTCTATCACTCTCTGTCTCTCTCTATCACTCTCTATCACTCTCTATCACTCTCTATCACTCTCTGTCTCTCTCTATCACTCTCTATCACTCTCTGTCTCTCTCTATCACTCTCTATCACTCTCTATCACTCTCTATCACTCTCTATCACTCTCTGTCACTCTCTGTCTCTCTCTATCACTCTTTATCACTCTCTGTCACTCTCTGTCTCTCTCTATCACTCTCTGTCACTCTCTGTCTCTCTCTATCACTCTCTATCACTCTCTGTCTCTCTCTATCACTCTCTATCACTCTCTGTCTCTCTCTATCACTCTCTATCACTCTCTATCTGTCTCTATCACTCTCTATCACTCTCTATCACTCTCTATCACTCTCTGTCTCTCTCTATCACTCTCTATCACTCTCTATCACTCTCTATCACTCTCTGTCTCTCTCTATCACTCTCTATCACTCTCTATCACTCTCTATCACTCTCTATCTCTCTCTATCACTCTCTATCACTCTCTGTCTCTCTCTATCACTCTCTATCACTCTCTATCACTCTATATCACTCTCTGTCTCTCTCTATCACTCTCTATCACTCTCTGTCTCTCTCTATCACTCTCTATCACTCTCTATCTGTCTCTATCACTCTCTGTCTCTCTCTATCACTCTCTATCACTCTCTATCACTCTCTATCTGTCTCTCGCTCATCTCCCTGTCACTCTCTATCACTCTCTATCTGTCTCTCGCTCATCTCCCTGTCACTCTCTATCACTCTCTATCTGTCTCTCGCTCATCTCCATGTCACTCTCTATCACTCTCTATCTGTCTCTCGCTCATCTCCCTGTCACTCTCTATCACTCTCTATCTGTCTCTCGCTCATCTCCCTGTCTCTCTCTATCACTCTCTATCTGTCTCTCGCTCATCTCCCTGTCACTCTCTATCACTCTCTCTTGTGTTTGTGAACAGAGCCCTAGGACCAGCTTGATTAGGGGACTCTTCTCCAGGTTCACCTCTACGTTATGGAAAGTTTGTGAATCTCTTCCATTTTAAGTGATTGTTGAATTTAACGTTTTTTTTCTGGATATTGATAATTAGCAGTTTTTGGCCTAATTTTGCTCTGTATGCGTTATTTGGTGTGTTGCACATTCTTGGTACCATTTGAAATGAAAGACTTTGACATTTGTGAAAGGAATGTGGCAGAATATCACATTATAAATCTGGTAAAAAAATTAAAAACCAACCGTTCTTTTCTTTGCGATTTTCTTTTGTACCATCATCTCTGAAATACAAGAGAAAGGCCATAATGTATTTTTCCAGCCCAGGTGCAATTTGTGGGTGATTGTCTATGTCAGTGGCTTGTGTTCAGCACAGGTCTAATTTGTAGCTTCACGGTCGTCATTTGTTTATTGTGTTGTATGCAGTGTCAGTACTTTCTTTATTAAAGATTTACCATGGACACTTACCACGCCGCATTTTGGTCTTCCGATCCATCTCGCCTCTCCTCTTCAGATGAAGAGGAGGACGGCCGTGACACATGGTCGCTGCCCATGTCGTTGCATAGTGCAGAAAATACATGAGAGTCCAGGGGCCTTGCTTTATTAACAGTTATTAACAGTTAACTATTTTCACTGTAGTGTCCAAAACATGGCAGCAAGAGCCTCTCGGTGGATGCTGCAGTGGACCCAAGTGGTGTCGGGAGCAACTGCTTACATGCGCGTTACCACTCCACCCTGTCTCCCTGTCATGGCTTTTACATCATCAGTACAGATACCAACACATCTTGACAACAAAAGTCCATTTGATGTCACAAAGCTGTCCAGTACTTTAAAAATATCCTCTCCTGTTGTCCTGGTTTCCAGTGGTTTGCAGAAGAGGATATCTTCCTTAATTGACCCCCCATTAACGTAACGGATATATACCAGGAGCTGTGCCAGGCTGTGCCAGGCCCGCCATGTCTGTTGACTGATGTAACGCATAGAATTCAACTGTCTTGTATGCAAAGCAGTAATTGTTTCAAAACAACTCCTGCCATGTCACTGATGTGTCGTGAAACAGTGTTGTTTGAAGAAGGTATTGTCTGTATACTAGTTTTTTTGGACCGTTTCTCCGAGCATTGTTCAGGCCATATCCATGGCAGCAGGAAGAATTAAGTCCTCCACTATAGTATGGGTCTTGCCTGTCCTAGCCACTCGGTAGCTCACCATATAAGACACTTCTAGCCCCTTCTTATTAATTATTATTAATTCTTATTAATTCTTATTAATTCTTATTAATTGTATCTGTTGTTTTTATTCTTGTTTTACTACTCAACGGCATCTTAATTCTCGCTCAAAAAAACTCCCGTTTGCATATTTTTCAAATTGGCATGTTTTGTTTCTAAATGTCTGCGCAAGAGTGAACGTTTCATTGAGTTGTGAGATAGTACTCTTGCACACATAACACACTGTGGCTGAGGAAAGGCACTACTCCCAATATCAGTGAACCCCAAATCAATGTAGTTCTCGTCATATTTGCGCCTCTTCGATGGTCCAACGTTCCTGTCTGTTGTTCGGTGCTTTCCTGGGTAAGGGGACAGTAGCTTGGTGCTTTCCCAGGTAAGGGGACAGTAGCTTGGTGCTTTCCCAGGTAAGGGGCAGTAGCTTGGTGCTTTCCCAGGTAAGGGGGCAGTGGCTTGGTGCTTTCCTTGGTAAGGGGCCAGTAGCTTGGTGCTTTCCCAGGTAAGGGGGCAGTAGTTTGGTGCTTTCCCGGGTAAGGGGGCAGTAGCTCTTCGGCTGCATCACAACTGTCAGTGTCCATGCTAGCTGGGCTAACAACAAGTGTACAGTGCCTTGCAAAAGTATTTATCCCCCTTAGCATTTTTCCAATTTGTGGATTTATTTTTGGATTTCATGTAAAGGATGTACACAAAATAGTCCAAATTGGTGAAGTGAAATTTTTAAAAATGTAAGCTGAAAATTGGTGTGTGCATATGTATTCACTCCCTTTGCTATGAAGCCCCTAAATAAGATCTGGTACAACCAATTACCTTCAGAAGTCACAAATATTAGTCAAATAAAGTCCACCTGTGTGCAATCCAAGTGTCACGTGATCTGTCACATGATCTTAGTATATATAAACCTGTTCTGAAAGGCTCCAGAGTCTGCAATACCACCAAGCAAGCAGCACCATGAAGACCAAGGAGCCAAACAGGTCAGGGGTGTACTTATGGAGAAGTACAGATCAGGGTTGGGTTATAAAAAAATATCAGAAAATTTGAACATCCCACAGAGCACCATTAAATCCATTAAATCCATTATTAAAAAATGGAAAGAATATTGCACCACAACAAACCTGCCAAGAAAGGGTCATCCACCAAAACTTACGGACCAGGGAAGAAGGGCATTGATCAGAGAGGCAACAAGGAGACCAAAGTTAACCCTGAAGGAGCTGCAAAGCTCCACAGCGGAGATTGGAGTATCTGTCCATAGGACTACTTTGAGCCATACACTCCACAGAGCTGGGCTTTACAGAAGAGTGGCCAGAAAAAAAGCCATTGCTCAAAGAAGAAAAAAAGCCAACACACTTGCTGTTTGCTAGAAGGCATGTGGGAGACTCAACAAACATATGGAAGAAGGTACTCTGGTGAGATGAGATTAAAATTGAGCTTTTTGCCAATCAAGAAAAATGCTATGTCTGTTGCAAACCCAACACCTCTCATCACCCTGAGAACACCATCCCCACAGTGAAGCATGGTGGTGGCAGCATCATGCTGTGGGTATGTTTTTCATCGGCAGGGACTGGGAAACAGGTCAGAATTGAAGGAATGATGGATGGCGCTAAATACAGGGAAATTCTTAAGGGAAACCTGTTTCAGTCTTCCAGCGATTTGAGACTGGGACGGAGGTTCACCGTCTAGCAGGACAATGACCCCAAGCATACTGCTAAAGCAACACTCTAGTGGTGTAAAGGGAAACATTTAAATGTCTTGGAATGGCAAAGTCAGAGGCCAGACCTCAATCCAATTGAGAATCTGTGGTATGACTTAAAGATTGCTATACGCCAGTGGAATCCTGGAGCAGTTTTGCTTTGAAGAATGGGCAAAAACCCAGTGGCTATGATGTGCCAAGCTTATAGAGACATACCCCAAGAGACGTGCACCAGTAAATGCTGCTAATGGTGGCTCTGTAAAGTATTGACTTTGGGGCCCAAGTATTTTGTTTTTTGTATTTCATGTTTGTTTCACAATAAAAATATGTTGAATCTTCAAAGTGGCATGTTGTATAATGGAAATGATACAACCCCCCCCCCCCCCCCCCCCCCCAAAAATAAAAAAAATAATTCCAGGTTGAAAGGCAACCTTACTGACGCTCAAGTCTCAGTCTTATCTAAGGGCCTCTCTTTTGTACACCTACATGTACAGATAAACCATTCGAATACGAAAGTAGATCTGTTTAAGTTATTTCACGAGATTAAACTTAAGCATGTGTTTTCACAAAACACTTTCTCGGGCCTAGAAACACATCATAGAACTGGTACCCATTTTAAGCCCCAAAAAGCAAATTCGGTCCTATGGTTTAACAACTCCTCGATTAATACCTAGTCGAACAAGAAGCCATGTCAGTATATACCAGACAAACAAACCACATTCAGAAGAATCTCAGAAGAACAGAAGAACAAGGCACTCAATGAATTAATGAAAGATCCATCTTTGGTTATAAGACCTGCAGATTAGTGGGGGTGCTGTGGTTGTTTTAGACTATGTGTGCACTAGCACACTATTTGGGAGTATTTGGGAGACAGAGATACTAATGAATATCCACCAACAAACTTCATTCTAGAGCTGAATATGTTTTGACGTGTACAGTGCCTTGCGAAAGTATTCGGCCCCCTTGAACTTTGCGACCTTTTGCCACATTTCAGGCTTCAAACATAAAGATATAAAACTGTATTTTTTTTTGTGAAGAATCAACAACAAGTGGGACACAATCATGAAGTGGAACGACATTTATTGGATATTTCAAACTTTTTTAACAAATCAAAAACTGAAAAATTCCACATTCGCTCTGAGATATGCTAACCTTTATGTGGGTCTTTTTTAAATAACGTTTTGTTAATAATGAAAACGAAAATCCATTTTTGAATAAAGTCCTGAAGTGGTATTGATATATTGATGACATTTTTTTTGCATATGGGAAGGAACTGCAAACGAGCTGTCAGAATTTAAGGCACCACTCAATGACATTGACCCAAATCTCAAATTCACTATCGAACGTGACACTCAACGAGTTCATTACCTCGATATGTGGATTGAGAAATCAAATGGATCCCTGTTTACCCTGTATAGAAAAGAAACAGACAGAAATACTCAATTGCAGTTTGACAGCTTCCACCCTGAGCCATTAAAAAGAGGACTTCCAAGAAGCCAGTTGTTCAGACTGTGACGTGTATGTCACTCTAGAGAAAGTAGCGGAGATGAGCAATAGGTTTGTTTCTAAGAAGAGGCTGTTCGTCACAATGTGTGGATGAAGCTCTTTAATTTGGCATTGTAAAAAACACGAGATGAACTGCTACTAAAAAGACCCGCTAAAGCTAAAGAACACAATGTCCACAACTACATATACTTTGAACTCGCGAAAAGTGGGAGATGCGGTCAAGAAACACTGGCATGTTTTATTATCGGACCCAGTTTTGCCGGTTGAATTTAAAAAATCCACCACTTATTGTCTATAGGAGAGGTCGCAATTTACGCGATAAATTGGTTCATGCCAACTGCCAGCCACAAAAGAAAATCAGCCAGGCCCTTTTACGCCCTCTTCCAAATGGTAGCTATAAATGCAGAGGTTGCGCACAGTGCAACAATATGATGAAGTGTGAATATTTCTGCCACCCACACACAGGAAAACGGTTCTAAATAAATGACATTATTACGTGCTCCACCACACATGTTATCTACATTATTAAATATCCATGTGGGCTGTGTTATGTATGTACGTACATTTTAATGACCTAAAGCATGACATTTCTACCTTTTAGATTTTGTGGCATAGAGAAAGTTAAGATATCAGTCAGGGGGAGGTGAAATTAAGAATACTCTGAGTTAAAGGGAACGTTTTTGGATTTTCACCCTCCAGACATTATTTCCTAAAGGACTTAATGATGAAATGCCTATGTATGTTATGTTGTGAATTTGAACATGAATTATGTGCCTATTTAAGATGACTCTGTTTTTCATAAGATGTACCCAATGACTAATGTAAACTTGCTATGTCCTCAGTGTGGTTTTACAGACGTGTTTCATACGTCTTATTTATACACTTATGTAATATTTATGAAATGCATATTGATATATTTGGCAGCACTTATTTGTTTTTCCTTTTGCCTCCAACCCCCTTCCATGTGTGGAACGGATGTGGGTGGGGCTAAGGGTGCTAATTTAAAAAAAAAATCACAAAAGCTCTGACGAAGACCGTGAGGCCGATACGTAAAGCTCTGACGAAGACCGTGAGGCCGATACGTAAAGCTCTGAGGAAGACCGTGAGGCCGATACGTAAAGCTCTGAGGAAGGCCGTGAGGCCGATACGTAAAGCTCTGAGGAAGGCCGTGAGGCCGATACGTAAAGCTCTGACGAAGACCGTGAGGCCGATACGTAAAGCTCTGACGAAGACCGTGAGGCCGATACGTAAAGCTCTGACGAAGACCGTGAGGCCGATACGTAAAGCTCTGACGAAGACCGTGAGGCCGATACGTAAAGCTCTGAGGAAGGCCGTGAGGCCGATACGTAAAGCTCTGAGGAAGGCCGTGAGGCCGATACGGGAAATATAAATGGACTGTTTGAAAATGTGAATAGATATATATATATATACTTTTTAAAAATTCTATGTGCACATAAATGAGCACATTCTCACATCAAGTTTAGTTTTTACAAATGCCAACTGGTCCATGCATGTTTTGGGGCATATTTTGTGCTTATGCAATGTTTGTAAATGAAGTCCCAGGCCTCCTAGCCCAAAGGGCGACCTGCTTGTCATTGCTGTAGTAAAGGTCCACCCTTTAGGATGGTCAATACAAAGTTATGGCTAAACATTTACAGTACTTAAAAATAAAAAAATAATAAAAACAATAGAAAATATGTTATTACACAAGTTGAGCGAAGCCACGGCATGAGCAGGAAAAATTACACTGCCTCTTACACTTTGCTCTGAGCAGCCTGAATCCTGCAGCCCTCTGTGATTGTTTTTCAAATTCCTCCTGTGAGAATACTCTCCAGGTAATCGTGAGGACTGGGAGGACTAGAATCAAGGGTTTAAACCTCGGAGGTGCTGACTAACGCAATTGAGTCTGACTCTCAGTAGGGCCTACAGAACAGCTCAACTCAGATCAGCTCTGTCTCAGAGACAGAGAGTAAAGGAGGGGGTGGCATAGAGAAAACAGAGAGAAGGAGAGACAGGGAGTAAAGGGGGAGGGGGGATAGAGAAAAGAGAGAGAAGGAGAGACAGAGAGTAAAGGAGGGGGGGTTAGAGTAAAGAGAGAGAAGGAGAGAGAGAGAGTAAAGGAGGGGGGGATAGAGAAAAGAGAGAGAAGGAGAGACAGAGTAAAGGAGGGGGGATAGAGAAAAGAGAGAGAAGGAGAGACAGAGAGTAAAGAGACTAAAGGAGGGGGGGATAGAGAAAAGAGAGAGAAGGAGAGACAGCGAGTAAAGAGAGTAAAGGAGGGGGGATAGAGAAAAGAGAGAGAAGGAGAGACAGAGAGTAAAGGAGGGGGGGATAGAGAAAAGAGAGAGAAGGAGAGACAGAGAGTAAAGAGAGTAAAGGAGGGGGGGATAGAGAAAAGAGAGAGAAGGAGAGACAGAGAGTAAAGGGGGAGGGGGGATAGAGAAAAGAGAGAGACAGAGAGTAAAGAGAGTAAAGGAGGGGGATAGAGAAAAGAGAGAGAAGGAGAGACAGAGAGTAAAGGGGGAGGGGGGGATAGAGAAAAGAGAGAGAAGGAGAGACAGAGAGTAAAGAGAGTAAAGGAGGGGGGGGATAGAGAAAAGAGAGAGAAGGAGAGACAGAGAGTAAAGGGGGAGGGGGGGATAGAGAAAAGAGAGAGAAGAAAAAGGGACAAGGGAGTGAGAGAGGAGAAAGAAAGAGGGAATCCCTTTGAGCCTCAGGGAGGAGAAGCTCAATCTGTGTGATGGTGGCAGCAGTGGGATCCCATTGAGAGAGAGAGGGTGAGGGAGGGAGGGACATGGAGAGAGACGGAGGGAGGGGGAGGGATGGAGGGAGGGATGGAGGGAGGGAGGGAGGGAGGGAGGGAGGGAGGGAGGGAGGGAGGGAGGGAGGGAGGGAGGGAGGGAGAGATACAGTGGGGAGAACAAGTATTTGATACACTGCCGATTTTGCAGGTTTTCCAACTTACAAAGCATGTAGAGGTCTATCATTTTTATCATAGGTACACATCAACTGTGAGAGATGGAATCTAAAACAAAAATCCAGAAAATCACATTGTATGATTTTTAAGCATTTAATATGCATTTTATTGCATGACATAAGTATTTGATACATCAAAAAAGCAGAACTTAATATTTGGTACAGAAACGTTTGTTTGCAATTACAGAGATCATACGTTTGCTGTAGTTCTTGACCAGGTTTGCACACACTGCAGCAGGGAAACACAGCATGGCAGAGAGATAATAAAACACAGCATGACAGAGAGATAATAAAACACAGCATGACAGAGAGATAATAAAACACAGCATGGCAGAGAGATAATAAAACACAGCATGGCAGAGAGATAATAAAACACAGCATTACAGAGATAATAAAACACAGCATGACAGAGATAATAAAACACAGCATGACAGAGATAATAAAACAGCACGACAGAGATAATAAAACACAGCATGGCAGAGAGATAATAAAACACAGCATGGCAGAGAGATAATAAAACACAGCATGACAGAGATAATAAATCACAGCATGACAGAGATAATAAAACAGCATGACAGAGATAATAAAACACAGCATGGCAGAGAGATAATAAAACACAGCATGACAGAGAGATAATAAAACACAGCATTACAGAGATAATAAAACACAGCATGACAGAGATAATAAAACACAGCATAACAGAGAGATAATAAAACACAGCATGACAGAGAGATAATAAAACACAGCATGGCAGAGAGATAATAAAACACAGCATGGCAGAGAGATAATAAAACACAGCATGACAGAGATAATAAAACACAGCATGACAGAGATAATAAAACACAGCATGACAGAGATAATAAAACAGCATGACAGAGATAATAAAACACAGCATGGCAGAGAGATAATAAAACACAGCATGGCAGAGAGATAATAAAACACAGCATGACAGAGATAATAAAAAAGAGCATGACAGAGATAATAAAACACAGCATAACAGAGAGATAAGAAAACACAGCGTGGCAGAGAGATAATGAAACACAGTATGACTGTTAGATAATAAAACACAGCATGACAGTGAGATAATAAAACACAGCATGACAGAGATAATAAAACACAATATGGCAGAGAGATAATAAAACACAGTATGACAGAGAGATATTAAAACACAGCATGACAGAGATAATAAAACACAGCATGACAGAGATAATAAAACACAATATGACAGAGAGATAATAAAACACAGCATGACAAAGATAATAAAACACAATATGACAGAGATAATAAAACACAGCATGACAGCGATAATAAAATACAGTATGACAGAGAGATAATAAAACACAGCATGGCAGAGAGATAATAAAACACAGCATGACAGAGAGATAATAAAACACGGTTGGACACAGCATGACAGAGATAATAAAACACAGTATGACAGAGAGATAATAAAACACAGCATGGCAGAGAGATAATAAAACACAGCATGGCAGAGATATAATAAAACACAGCATGGCAGAGAGATAATAAAACCCAGCATTACAGAGAGATAATAAAACACAGCATGACAGAGAGATAATAAAACACAGCACGACAGAGAGATAATAAAACACAGCACGACAGAGATAAAAAAACACAGCATGGCAAAGATAATAAAACACAGCATGACAGAGATAATAAAACACAGCATGACAGAGATAATAAAACACAGTATGGCAGAGAGATAATAAAACACAGTATGACAGAGAGATAATAAAACACAGCATGACAGAGAGATAATAAAACACAGCATGACAGAGATAATAAAACACAATATGACAGAGAGATAATAAAACACAGCATGACAGAGAGATAATAAAACACAGTATGGCAGAGAGATAATTAAACACGGTTGGACACAGTATGGCAGAGATATAATAAAACACGGTTGGACACAGTATGACAGAGAGATAATAAAACACAGTATGGCAGAGAGATAATTAACCACGGTTGGACACAGTATGGCAGAGAGATAATTAAACACGGGTTGGACACAGTATGGCAGAGAGATAATTAAACATGGGTTGGACACAGTATGGCAGAGAGATAATAAAACACAGTATGGCAGAGATATAATTAAACACTGCATCACAGATAGATAATAAAACACAGCATGGCAGAGAGATAATTAAACACGGTTGGACACATTATGGCAGAGAGATAATAAAACACAGTATGGCAGAGAGATAATTAAACACGGTGGGACACAGTATGGCAGAGAGATAATTAAACACGGGTTTGAAACAGTATGGCAGAGAGATAATATAAACACCGTTGGAAACAGTATGGCAGAGAGATAATTAAACACGGGTTGGACACAGTATGGCAGAGAGATAATAAAATACAGTATGGCAGAGAGATAATTAAGCACGGTTGGACACAGTATGACAGAGAGATAATGAAACAGAGTATGGCAGAGATATAATTAAACACGGTTGGAAACAATATGGCAGAGAGATATTTAAACACGGGTTGGACACAGTATGGCAGAGAGATAATGAAACACAGTATGGCAGAGAGATAATTTAACACGGGTTGGACACAGTATGGCAGAGAGATAATAAAACACAGTATGGCAGAGAGATAATTAAACACGGGTTGGACACAGTATGACAGAGAGATAATGAAACACAGTATGGCAGAGAGATAATTAAATACGGTTGGAAACAGTATGGCAGAGAGATAATTAAACACAGTATGGCAGAGAGATAATTAAACACAGTATGGCAGAGAGATAATTAAACACAGTATGGCAGAGAGATAATGAAACACAGTATGGCAGAGAGATAATAAAACACGGTATGGCAGAGAGATAATTAAACACAGTATGGCAGAGAGATAATGAAACACAGTATGGCAGAGAGATAATGAAACACAGTATGGCAGAGAGATAATAAAACACGGTATGGCAGAGAGATAATTAAACACAGTATGGCAGAGAGATAATTAAACACAGTATGGCAGAGAGATAATTAAACACGGTATGGCAGAGAGATAATAAAACACGGTTGGACACAGTATGGCAGTAAAGTGTGTTATGTGTCTAGTGTCACAAGACATAGTTTCAGGCTTTTATTGTGCCTCGAAAACATCCGGATAATTTGCTACATCAATTTACAGAAATACTCATCATAAACTTTGATTAAAGATACAAGTGTATAGAAATTAAAGATATACTCTCCTTCTCCTTAATGCAACTGCTGTGTCAGATTTCAAAAAAGCTTTACGGAAAAAGCAAACCATGCAATAATCTGAGTACAGCGCTAAGCCAAAAAAACAAGCCAGACAGATACCCACCATGTTGTGGAGTCAGTAAAAGTCAGAAATAGGTTTATAAATATTCACTTACCTTTGATGATCTTCAATAGAATGCACTCCCAGGAATCCCAGTTCCACAATAAATGTTTGTTTTGTTCGATAAAGTTCATCTTTATGTCCAAAAACGTCCTTTTTGTTGGCGCGTTTAGTTCACCAATCGAAATTCACACGACGCGGGCAAGTCCAGACGAAAGTCCAGACGAAAAGTCCCAAAAATGATATTACAGTTTGTAGAAACATGCCAAGTTAAGTATAGAATCAAATTTTAGGATGTTTTTATCATAAATCTTCAACAATGTTTCAACCGGACAATTCCTTTGTCTTTAGAAATTAAAGGGAACGCAGCTCGTTCTCACGGCCGCACGCGTGACTTAGCTCATGGCATTCTGCCAGACCCCTTAGTCAAACAGCTCTTATATGCTCCCCCTTCATAGTAGAAGCCTCAAACAAGACTCTAAAGACTTTTGACATCTAGTGGAAGCCCTGGGAAGTGCAATCTGACCAAATTTACACTGAATCTTGAATAGGCAAGGAGTTGAAAAACTACAAACCTCAGATTTCCCACTTCCTGGTTGGATTTTTTCTCAGGTTTATGCCTGCCATATGAGTTCTGTTATACTCACAGACATAATTCAAACAGTTTTAGAAACTTAAGAGTGTTTCAATCAAAATCTACTAATAGTATGCATATATTAGCTTCTGGGCCTGAGTAGCAGGCAGTTTACTCTGGGCACGCTTTTCATCCAAACGTGAAAATACTACCCCCTATCCCAAATAGGTTAATAGGCTGACAAAGAATTTGTTACAGGGAATAAAAACTGCCACCTCATGATGATAGCATAGGGTTAACATGTGCCAGGTTATCAGATGGGACCAACTACAATGTAGCGTTCTATCAGGTGACAATACATCAATCATTTCATTTGGCTGATCCTTTAAACTGAACCTCCAACTTGGCCCCCCAGGTGGAATTTTGAATTTACAGGTATTTTGTAGCCCTACTTTCTGTTTTATACAGTTCTCTAGACAGTCTAGATACATACCCTTGTGAATTCAATATGTCGAAACGTGTCTAATTCTCAGCCTTATAGCACTGCAACCCTGTTGCTAATTGTAATCCCCTGGTAGAAACAAACAGACAAAAAACCTCCCAGTCTTTACAGCTATTTCACTGAGCAACACATCATGTTTACACTATTGAAAGGAAAAAAGGCAATTAAAAAAGATCCGATAAGTCCCCATTGGAAACCTATTCCCAATATAGTGCACTACTATTGACCAGTCTTATGGGCCCTCGTATTGGTCCTGGTCTAAAGTAGTGCACTACTATTGACCAGTCTTATGGGCCCTCCTATTGGTCCTGGTCTAAAGTAGTGCACTACTATTGACCAGTCTTATGGGCCCTCCTATTGGTCCTGGTCTAAAGTAGTGCACTACTATTGGCCAGTCTTATGGGCCCTCCTATTGGTCCTGGTCTAAAGTAGTGCACTACTATTGACCAGTCTTATGGGCCCTCCTATTGGTCCTGGTCTAAAGTAGTGCACTACTATTGACCAGTCTTATGGGCCTTTCTATTAGTCCTGGTCTAAAGTAGTGCACTACTATTGACCAGTCTTATGGGCCCTCCTATTGGTCCTGGTCTAAAGTAGTGCACGACTATTGACCAGTCTTATGGGCCCTCCTATTGGTCCTGGTCTAAAGTAGTGCACTACTATTGACCAGTCTTATGGGCCCTCCTATTGGTCCTGGTCTAAAGTAGTGCACGACTATTGACCAGTCTTATGGGCCCTCCTATTGGTCCTGGTCTAAAGTAGTGCACGACTATTGACCAGTCTTATGGGCCCTCCTATTGGTCCTGGTCTAAAGTAGTGCACTACTATTGGCCAGTCTTATGGGCCTTTCTATTAGTCCTGGTCTAAAGTAGTGCACTACTATTGACCAGTCTTATGGGCCCTCCTATTGGTCCTGGTCTAAAGTAGTGCACGACTATTGACCAGTCTTATGGGCCCTCCTATTGGTCCTGGTCTAAAGTACTACTTGTAGTCTACTCGTGCACTACTTTAGACCAGGACCAATAGGAGGGCCCATAAGACTGGTCAATAGTAGTGCACTACTTTAGACCAGGACTAATAGAAAGGCCCATAAGACTGGCCAATAGTAGTGCACGACTATTGGCCAGTCTTATGGGCCTTTCTATTGGTCCTGGTCTAAAGTAGTGCACTACTATTGGCCGCCAGTCTTATGGGCCTTTCTGGTCTAAAGTAGTGCACGACTATTGACCAGTCTTATGGGCCCTCCTATTGGTCCTGGTCTAAAGTAGTGCTCGTTAAATGGTATAGGGAGCTATTTGGGATGCAGTGCAACAGTATGGAAATTTACATTAAAGCTGAGAAAAGGATGGTCAGTAGAATTATTATTCTCCACAGTTTACAGCATGTATACAAGGTGCAGTGAAATGCTTAAGGCACACTGTGTGTCCTCAGGCCCCTACTCCACCACTACCACATATCTACAACACACTGTGTGCTCTCAGGCCCCTCCTCCACCACTACCACATATCTACAACACACTGTGTGCTCTCAGGCCCCTCCTCCACCACTACCACATATCTACAACACACTGTGTGCACTCAGGCCCCTCCTCCACCACTACCACATATCTACAACACACTGTGTGTCCTCAGGCCCCTCCTCCACCACCAGCACATATCTACAACACACTGTGTGTCCTCAGGCCCCTCCTCCACCACTACCACATATCTACAACACACTGTGTGCTCTCAGGCCCCTCCTCCACCACTACCACATATCTACAACACACTGTGTGTCCTCAGGCCCCTCCTCCTCCACCACTACCACATATCTACAACACACTGTGTGTCCTCAGGCCCCTACTCCACAACTACCACATATCTACAACACAGTGTGTGCCCTCAGGCCCCTCCTCCACCACTACCACATATCTACAACACACTGTGTGCTCTCAGGCCCCTCCTCCACCACTACCACATATCTACAACACACTGTGTGTCCACAGGCCCCTCCTCCAAAACTACCACATATTTACAACACACTGTGTGCACTCAGGCCCCTCCTCCACCACTACCACATATCTACAACACACTGTGTGCACTCAGGCCCCTCCTCCACCACTACCACATATCTACAACACACTGTGTGTCCTCAGGCCCCTCCTCCACCACTACCACATATCTACAGTACTAAATCCAAGTGTATGTATAGTGCGTATGTTATGGTGTGTGTGTGTGTGTGTGTGTGTGTGTGTGTGTGTGTGTGTGTGTGTGTGTGTGTGTGTGTGTGTGTGTGTGTGTGTGTGTGTGTGTGTCTGTGCCAATGTTTGTGTTGCTTCACAGTCCCCGCTGTTCCATATATTGTATTTTATCTGTTTTGTAAATATAATTTTACTGCATCAGTTACTTGATGTGGAATAGAGTTCCATGTATTCATGGCTCTATGTAATACTGTGGAATAGAGTTCCATGTAGTCATGGCTCTATGTTGTACTGTGGAATAGAGTTCCATGTAGTCATGGCTCTATGTAATACTGTGGAATAGAGTTTCATGTAGTCATGGCTCTATGTAGTACTGTGGAATAGAGTTCCATGTAGTCATGCCTCTATGTAGTACTGTGGAATAGAGTTCCATGTAGTCATGGCTCTATGTAGTACTGTGGAATAGAGTTCCATGTAGTCCTGGCTCTATGTAGTACTGTGGAATAGAGTTCCATGTAGTCCTGGCTCTATGTAATACTGTGGAATAGAGTTCCATGTAGTCATGGCTCTATGTAGTACTGTGGAATAGAGTTCCATGTAGTCATGGCTCTATGTAGTACTGTGGAATAGAGTTCCATGTAGTCATGGCTCTATGTAGTACTGAGGAATAGAGTTCCATGTAGTCATGGCTCTATGTAGTACTGTGGAATAGAGTTCCATGTAGTCATGGCTCTATGTAGTACTGTGGAATAGAGTTCCATGTAGTCCTGACTCTATGTAGTACTGTGGAATAGAGTTCCATGTAGTCTTGGCTCTATGTAGTACTGTGGAATAGAGTTCCATGTAGTCATGGCTCTATGTAGTACTGTGGAATAGAGTTCCATGTAGTCATGGCTCTGTGTAGTACTGTGGAATAGAGTTCCATGTAGTCATGGCTCTATGTAGTACTGTGGAATAGAGTTCCATGTAGTCATGACTCTATGTAGTACTGTGGAATAGAGTTCCATGTAGTCATGACTCTATGTAATACTGTGGAATAGAGTTCCATGTAGTCATGGCTCTATGTAGTACTGTGGAATAGAGTTCCATGTAGTCATGGCTCTATGTAGTACTGTGGAATAGAGTTCCATGTAGTCATGGCTCTATGTAGTACTGTGGAATAGAGTTCCATGTAGTCATGGCTCTATGGAGTACTGTGGAATAGAGTTCCATGTAGTCATGGCTCTATGTAGTACTGTGGAATAGAGTTCCATGTAGTCATGGCTCTATGTAGTACTGTGGAATAGAGTTCCATGTAGTCATGGCCCTATGTAGTACTGTGGAATAGAGTTCCATGTAGTCATGGCTCTATGTAGTACTGTGGAATAGAGTTCCATGTAGTCATGGCCCTATGTAGTACTGTGGAATAGAGTTCCATGTAGTCATGGCTCTATGTAGTACTGTGGAATAGAGTTCCATGTAGTCATGGCTCTATGTAGTACTGTGGAATAGAGTTCCATGTAGTCATGGCTCTATGTAGTACTGTGGAATAGAGTTCCATGTAGTCCTGGCTCTATGTAATACTGTGGAATAGAGTTCCATGTAGTCCTGGCTCAATGTAGTACTGTGTTCTGGACTTGGGGACTGTGAAGAGACCTCTTGTGGCATGTCTTGTGGGGTATGCCTGTGTGCTGTGTGCTAGTCTTTTAAACAGACAGCTCGGTGCATTCAACATGTCAATACCTCTCATAAATACAAGTAGTGATGAAGTCCATCTCTCCTGCACTTTGAGCCAGGAGAGATTGACATGCATATTATTAATATTATCTCTCTGTGTTCATCCAAGGGCCAGCAGTGCTGCCCCGTTCTGAGCAAATTGCAATTTTCCTAAGTCCTTTTTTTGTGGCACCTGACCACACGACTGAACAGTAGTCAAAGTACGACAAAACTAGGGCCTGTAGGACCTGCCCTGTTGATAGTGTTGTTAAGAAGGTAGAAACTAGGGCCTGTAGGACCTGCCTTGTTGACAGTGTTGTTAAGAAGGTAGAAACTAGGGCCTGTAGGACCTGCCTTGTTGATAATGTTGTTAAGAAGGTAGAAACTAGGGCCTGTAGGACCTGCCTTGTTGATAGTGCTGTTAAGAAGGTAGAAACTAGGGCCTGTAGGGCCTGCCTTGTTGATAGTGTTGTTAAGAAGGTAGAAACTAGGGCCTGTAGGACCTGCCTTGTTGATAGTGCTGTTAAGAAGGTAGCAACTAGGGCCTGTAGGACCTGTCTTGTTGATAGTGTTGTCTAGAAGGCAGAGCAGCGCTTTATTATAATCTTAGCTACTGTTGCATCAATATGTTTTGACCATGACAGTTTACAGTCTAGGGTTACTCCAAGCAGTTCATCTCAACTTACTTAATTTCCACATTATTTATTACAATATTTAGTTGAGGTTTAGGGTTTAGTGAGTGTTATGTTCCAAATACAATGTTTTTAGTTTTAGAAATATTTAGGGCAAACTTATTCCTTGACAGGCACTCTGAACCTACCTGCAGCTCTTTGTTGAGTGTTGCAGTCATTTCATTCACTGTAGCAGCTGACGTGTATAGTGTTGAGCCATCCGCATACATAGACACACTGGCTTTACTCAAAGCATGTCCTTAGTAAAGAATGAAAAAAAGTAAGGGGCCTAGACAGCTGCCCTGAGGAACTCCTGATTCTAACTGGATTATATTTGAGAGGCTTCCATTAAAGGACACCCTCTGTGTTCTGTTAGACAGTTAACTCTTTATCCACATTATAGCAGGGGTGTAAAGCCATAACACATTGTTTTTTCCAGCAGCAGACTATGATCAATAATATTCAAAAGCTGCACTGAAGTCTAACAAGACAGCCCCCACAATCATTTCATCATCTATTTCTCTCAGACAATCATCAGTCATTAGTGTAAGTGCTGTGCTTGTTGAGTGTCCTCCTACCTGTAAGTGTGCTGAAAGTCTGTTGTCAATTTGTTTACTATAAAATAGCGGTGTATCTGATCAAAAACCATTTTTTCCAGAAGTTTACTAAGGGTTGGTAACAGGCGGGTCGACTATTTGATCCAGTAAACGGGGCTTTACTATTCTTAGGTATGGGAATGACTTTACCTTCCCTCCAGGTCTGAGGGCACACACTTTCTAGTAAATGCTTAAATTGAAGATGTGGCAAATAGGAGTGGCAATATCGTCTGCTATTGTATTCAGTCATTTTCCATCCAAGTTGTCAGACCCTGTTGGCTTGTCATTGTTGATAGACAACAATACTTTTTTTCACCTCTTCCACACTGACTTTACAGAATTCAAAAGTACAATGCTTGCCTTTCATAATTTGGTCCGATAAAGTTGGATGTGTAGTGGCAGCGTTTGTGGCTGGAATGTCATTTCTAAATTTGCTAATCTTGACAATGAAAAAGTAATTCAAGTAGTTTGCAAAATCAGTGGGCTTTGTAACAAATGAGCCATCTGATTCAATGAATGAAGGAGCAGAGTTGTCTTTTTTTCATTCTTTATATAATTTATCTTTGGTTCATAGTTCATTTTTCTTTATATTTAGTTTAGTCACATTTAGTCTTAATTTGCAGTATGTTTGCCAATCGGTTGGGCTGCCAGACTTAATTGCCATACCTTTTGCCTCATCCCTCTCAACCATACAATTTTTCAATTCCTCATCAACCCACAGGGATTTAACAGTTTTTACAGTCATTTTCTTAATGGTTTATTAGTAACTGGAATGAGTAGTTTCATAAATGTGTCAAGTGCAGCGTCTGGTTGCTCCTCATTACACACCACGGACCAACAAATATTATTAACATCATCAACATAGGAATCACTACAAAACTTAATTTATGACCTCTTATACGCTATATTAGTCCCAGCCTTCGGGCTGTTTTTTCTAGATATGGCTACTATATTGTGATCACTACATCCTACGTGTTTGGATACTCCTTTACAGCACATTTCTGCAGCATTAGTAAAGATGTGATCAATACATGTTGAATTTTTAATTCCTGTGCTGTTTGTAACTACCCTGGTAGGTTGACTGATAACCTGAACCAGGTTGCAGGCACTGGTTACAGTTTGAAGTTTTTTCCTGAGTGGGCAGCTTGATGAAAGCCAGTCAATATTTAAATCACCCAGAAAATATACCTTTCTGTTGATATCACATACATTATCAAGCATTTCACACATATTATCTAGATACTGACTGTTAGCACTTGCTGGTCTATAGCAGCTTCCCACCAGAATGGGCTTTAGGTGAGGTAGATGAACCTGTAGCCATATTACTTCAACAGTATTTAACATTATCCAGATACTGACTGTTAACACTTGGTGGTCTATAGCAGCTTCCCACCAGAATGGGCTTTAGGTGAGGTAGATTAACCTGTAGCCATATTACTTCAACAGTATTTAACATGATAACCTCTTTAAGCTTTACAGGAATGTGGTTCTGAATATAAACAGCAACACCTCCCCCTTTGGCATTTCTGTCATTTTGGTAACCATGTATTGCTACCACTGTATCATCAAAGGTATTGTCTAAGTGAGTTTCAGAGATAGTCAGAATATGAATGTCATCTGTTATAAGCAAGTTATTTACTTTATGGACCTTGTTTCTCAGGCTACATATGTTAATATGATCTATTTGTAGCACTTTTCTGGGTTGCTGATTGTTTTTAATGCTTTCCTGGGAAGCTTATCAGAGGTAGACTTACTCATGTTATTTACATTAGAGCTGATAGCGCAGGGTGAGCTGCAGAAAGTGGTCTTCCTACTATTGCACACCGGCTCAGTGCTAACTGTGTAACTCTGGTTTATAGGCTCTTGATTACTGCTTACAATAGCTGTAGGATAAACAGATGTATTCGGTGCAATTAGGGGTACATACATTAAATTACTTACATTGTGTTTGCCGATGCCCCTAAGATCATGTACATTTGATGCAGCATTATAACGACTCATTGTCACAATGGTAGGGATTAACTGAGCTGGCCTTGGATCATTTACCAGTCATTGTTTCAACGCAGCCTTGAAATGTGTGGACAGGATCCCGGGACAGATAGCAACGCTCACAGCAATTTAGCCCAACAGAGTCGCAGGATTCAAAATAAAACAAAAGTATATAAAAACCCTGTCAGCTTTTAAACCTTTAGTTCAGGTTTCAGTTAGTGACAGCAGGGACAGCAGTTAGTGACAGCAGGGACAGCAGTTAGTGACAGCAGGGATAGCAGTTAGTGACAGCAGGGACAGTTGTTAGTGACAGCAGGGCAGTAGTTAGTGACAGCAGGGACAGCAGTTAGTGACAGCAGGGGCAGTAGTTAGTGACAGCAGGGACAGCAGTTAGTGACAGCAGGGACAGTTGTTAGTGACAGTAGTTAGTGACAGCAGGGACAGTAGTTAGTGACAGCAGGGACAGTAGTTAGTGACAGCAGGGACAGTTGTTAGTGACAGTAGTTAGTGACAGCAGGGACAGTAGTTAGTGACAGCAGGGACAGTAGTTAGTGACAGCAGGGACAGCAGTTAGTGACAGCAGGGACAACAGTTAGTGACAGCAGGGGCAGTAGTTAGTGACAGCAGGGACAGCAGTTAGTGACAGCAGGGGCAGTAGTTAGTGACAGCAGGGACAGCAGTTAGTGACAGCAGGGGCAGTAGTTAGTGACAGCAGGGACAGCAGTTAGTGACAGCAGGGACAGCAGTTAGTGACAGCAGTGACAGCAGTTAGTGACAGCAGGGACAGTAGTTAGTGACAGCAGGGACAGCAGTTAGTGACAGCAGGGACAGCAGTTAGTGACAGCAGGGACAGCAGTTAGTGACAGCAGGGACAGTAGTTATTGACAGCAGGGACAGTAGTTAGTGACAGCAGGGACAGTAGTTAGTGACAGCAGGGACAGCAGTTAGTGACAGCAGGGACAACAGTTAGTGACAGCAGGGGCAGTAGTTAGTGACAGCAGGGACAGCAGTTAGTGACAGCAGGGGCAGTAGTTAGTGACAGCAGGGACAGCAGTTAGTGACAGCAGGGGCAGTAGTTAGTGACAGCAGGGACAGCAGTTAGTGACAGCAGGGACAGCAGTTAGTGACAGCAGTGACAGCAGTTAGTGACAGCAGGGACAGTAGTTAGTGACAGCAGGGACAGCAGTTAGTGACAGCAGGGACAGCAGTTAGTGACAGCAGGGACAGCAGTTAGTGACAGCAGGGACAGTAGTTATTGACAGCAGGGACAGCAGTTAGTGACAGCAGGGACAGCAGTTAGTGACAGCAGGGACAGTAGTTATTGACAGCAGGGACAGTAGTTAGTGACAGCAGGGACAGTAGTTAGTGACAGCAGGGACAGCAGTTAGTGACAGCAGGGACAACAGTTAGTGACAGCAGGGGCAGTAGTTAGTGACAGCAGGGACAGCAGTTAGTGACGGCAGGGGCAGTAGTTAGTGACAGCAGGGACAGCAGTTAGTGACAGCAGGGACAGTAGTTAGTGACAGCAGGGACAGCAGTTAGTGACAGCAGGGGCAGTAGTTAGTGACAGCAGGGACAGTAGTTAGTGACACAGGGACAGTAGTTAGTGACAGCAGGGACAGTAGTTAGTGACAGCAGGGACAGCAGTTAGTGACAGCAGGGGCAGTAGTTAGTGACAGCAGGGACAGTAGTTAGTGACAGCAGGGACAGCAGTTAGTGACAGCAGGGACAGCAGTTAGTGACAGCAGGGACAGCAGTTAGTGACAGCAGGTGCAGTAGTTTGTGACAGCAGGGACAGCAGTTAGTGACAGCAGGGACAGCAGTTAGTGACACCAGTTATTGACAGTAGGGACAGCAGTTAGTGACAGCAGTGACAGCAGTTAGTGACAGCAGTTAGTGACAGTAGGGACAGCAGTTAGTGACAGCAGCTAGTGACAGCAGTTAGTGACAGCAGTTAGTGTCAGCAGGGATGGTAGTTAGTGACAGAAGGGACAGCAGTTAGTGACAGCAGTGACAGCAGTTAGTGACAGCAGGGATGGTAGTTAGTGACACCAGGGACAGCAGTTAGTGACAGCAGCTAGTGACAGCAGGGACAGCAGCAGTTAGTGACAGCAGGGACGGTAGTTAGTAACAGCAGGGGCAGCAGTTAGTGACAGTAGGGATGGGAGCTAGTGACAGCAGCTAGTGACAGCAGGGACAGGAGCTAGTGACAGCAGCTAGTGACAGAAGGGACAGGAGCTAGTGACAGCAGCTAGTGACAGCAGGGACAGGAGCTAGTGACTGCAGCTAGTGACTGCAGGGACAGGAGCTAGTGACAACAGCTAGTGACAGCAGGGACAGGAGCTGGTGACAACAGCTAGTGACAGCAGGGACAGGAGCTAGTGACAGCAGGGACAGGAGCTAGTCACAGCAGCTGGTGACAGCGGGGACAGCAGTTAGTGACATGTTGCTGTTTTTAACTTACATACACTGACCTCCAAAGTGTTGACACTCATGTTAAATCCCTCAAATTCATTCTCATTAAGAATGACTCAATCACTTTCTATTTAACGTCAATCCAAAACGAATCTTATATTTTCACAGTGAAAAATACAGTTCATTATGGAACAACCAGAACACCTTTCAGGTCGACAGCCATCCTTTATGGGCCCTGGTCAAAAGTAGTGTGCTGTCAAATCAAAATAAATGTTATTCGTCACATGCGCCGAATACAACAGCATTAGCTGTGAAATGCTTACTTACAAGCCCTTAACCAACAATGCTGTTTAAAGAAAGATAAGAGTTAAACCTCTTACTTCTACCCCTTCCTTTTTCGAAAATTCTGTTAAAAATCGCGCAACTTTTCAGCGTCCTGCTACTCATGCCAGGAATATAGTATATGCATATGATTAGTATGTGTGGATAGAAAACACTCTGAAGTTTATAAAACTGGTTAAATCACGGCTGTGACTATAACAGATCGTGTGTTTCATTGAAAAACGCAAGAAAAACTGCTCTCTGAAAGCTAAAAATAATTTCCATAAGTCACTTCCACCAGTTATTAAAAGAGAACAGAATTTAATGGCGATCTGCCTGAAATTCATACAAATTCCGCACGATGGCGCCATTGTCCTAATTTTCAATTGAATTAATTGTTGGAAAATCCTTCTATCTGACCTGCAGTTTCCCAGTCTTCACCCGGATGCAGTTGAGGGAGATATCAGAAGCCATTGTTTTTGCAAGTGAAGACCTATTGAAAAGACATCGCCCTGTAATCATTTTGATAGATTATAAACGTTTACTAATACCTAAAGTTGGATTACAAAAGGATTTCGAAGTGTTTTGTGAAAGTTTATCGTCGACTTTTTTAATTTTAAAAAATTACGCAGCGTTTAAAAACAATGATTTTTTCTGAATGACACAGATCCCATACAAAGCTATTTTGGGTATATATGGACCGATTTAAACGAAAAAAAGACCCAATAGTGATGTTTATGGGGCATATAGGAGTGCCAAGAAAGAAGCTCGTCAAAGGTAATGAATGTTTTATATTTTATTTCTGCGTTTTGGGTAGCGCCGGCTACCGCAAAATCTGTTGTTTACGTGTCGAGCTGGCATTTTTGGGGGTGCATGCTATCAGATAATAGCTTCTCATGCTTTCGCCGAAAAGCATTTTAAAAATCTGACTTGCTGGCTAGGTTCACAACGAGTGTAGCTTTAATTCAATACCCTGCTTGTGAATTTTGATCAAAGATTGAGTTGTAACGAGTACATTTAGCATTTAGCGTAGCGCATTTGCATTTCCAGGGGCATACTTGAGACGTCTGCGTCTCAAGTATGGTCAAGAAGTTTTAAGAAAAGATTTACTAAATGAACTAAAGTTTAAAAAAATAAAATAAATAGTCACGATAAAATAACAATAAC